>NC_048424.1:2099018-2133008 GCF_013103735.1 Etheostoma cragini | reverse complement strand
TCTCTCTCTCTCTCTCTCTCTCTCTCTCTCTCAATATTTATGAAGCCTTAACACTCTCTCTCTCTCTCTCCTTATGAAGCCTGAACTCACTCTCTCTCTCTCTTGATCCTTATAAAGCCTAAAGTATGAATGTCAAATATGTATCTTTAAAAGTGTCCAACCTTGTCTTGCTGTTGGTATTTTAATCCCTCATAATGTGGGAAGAAATGACACCTAACATCAAGCCTTTTCTGAAGGGTTTCAATTTCCTCAAACCACAATCAAGACAATGTAGCAACAGGTTCATAGATGGTTAAAAAAAGGTAAAGTAAAATATATTCTATGTAGACATGATGTGAGGAGTGTTAACGAAGAGATACAGATCTGTACCAACATCAAAAGAGTTACTTCGCAAAGTATGTTTCAAAACATTTACAAAAAGCACATATAGTAATATATTTACATAGTGATACTTTAAAACCAAACATGCAGCTGTAACCAACATGTTTTCATTCTCCTTCCAGACCTGTGGGTGTACATCTTTGTGCCGGTGGGTGTAACAGCTCTCCTAGCAGCTCTCATCATCGTGTTAGTCATCAGACGGAAGAAAACTAAAAGTGAGAACAATCACAGACGCAACTTTTAGATCAAAGGGTTTTATTAAACCCGAGAAGCTCAAGTCGACTCTCTTTTGTGTTTTCAGGGAACAAAACACCGGCCAATGAAAACATTGTGAGTTTTAAACCTTAATAACCTTTCCTGTGTTGTATCGACATCCACCAGTTGCAGCGGCAAAGGTCTCCAAAATGACCTTGCAATCACATTTCAAATTTAGAAATTAGCTTGAGAGGGACATTCGGGGAAAAATCAGAAGAAGTAGATGTGCATTTACAGCGGTATATACTATACTGTGTGCTATATTATATACTATTATAAGTATCAATAGATGTGTATGGAAAACCTTAACTAGTCTGTTTGTCCAGGAACTGAGCTCAAACCCCGCAGCGACTCAGTCTGCTCCAGAAACCAGTCAGGACAAGGTGAGATCACACACACACACACACACACACACACACACACACACACACACACACACACACACACAGTACAGAGTACAGAGTACACAGTACAGAGTAGAGAGTTACACACACTGTTACAGGCCTATAATTGTTCCTCCAAATTAATTACAGTTTAAAGTTGTAAATGTCCATCTTCCCTCCACCACAGAGAAAAAGAGTAGTCAAATTCAGCAACTAAACTACAAAACCCAAGATGTTACTGAGCAGCCATTTTGTTGTCTCCTCTGTGCAGGCGGATCCTGAAGATGGTGTTTTCTACGCCTCCATAACCCACACCAAGAAGACCAAGAGTAAAGCTCAGGTAAGCTGTGTGTTGGTTATAGTGATGATGTTACTGAATGAAGAGACTACAGCCATGTGAGCGGCTCTGTGAAGCTGCACAGGGCACTTTGGAGCTGATTGCATCATGCAGAATGCTAACCACATCCATGTTGCTAACAAGCTGATGCTAATCAACTGTATCTTTGACATGGCCACTATCTTAGATCAGATTCTTAGCATGCTAACATTTGGAAATAGGCATTAATCACAAAGTATAGCTCAGGGTGATGTTAAACAGTTTTGAAGTATTGAAATTAACATTTTTTTACCCGAATATTGTTAAAGGAACAATGTTACCAATCATCCTGAGGGGGGCCTAAGTTGCAAGGCAACAGACCAATAGTTATTGAGACTTTTCACTTAAAATAAAAAAATGTCAACCTCATAGTTGTTTTAAAGTTAAAGTCAGGGGATTGCTAGTCTATAGCCATGACGTATCACTTCCGGAATAGCTCCGGTGCCGCCGGAAATTCCGTGAGATGTCTTCTACCTTCCTCCATTCATTCTGCACAGGCCTGCGATCACCCCCAGTGGAACTCTGGTGGAACTGCAACCAATTTAGAAGCTGGAAGTGTTGAGAGAGTGGAAGTTCTTCCCTTATTAGAAATTCTTTGGAGACATCATGGCTTGCAAATGAGCGTACCATGACAGTTGGTTAATGCCACATCCCCCCCCCTCCACCTTGCCCCCCCCCCCCCTAAACCTCAATAGCATTTAAAGCTACAGACAGAAATGGCACATCCAAGGGAAAGCTCTTTGTGGGACTGGTTCTAGTGGCTGGAATTCTGCACCAAGGCTGAATTTCGGGACTTCAGATGCAGTATTAATGGGACCACTAAGGTCTATTTAAAAGAGACTTCAGATACAGTGTTAGGGGACCACTAAGGTCTACATAAAAGAGACTTCAGATACAGTATTAGGGGACCACTAAGGTCTATATAAAAGAGACTTCAGATACAGTATTAGGGGACCACTAAGGCCTATATAAAAGCATCCAAGAAGCAGCATGTTTTTGGCCCTTTAAGAAGGCATGCAGAGCAACAGGAAGCAGCAAGTCATCAAGAGTTTCCACATTTAGTTCACATAGCCATGCACCAAGCAAGCAACAGAACACACTGGCTGTCATGTCCTGCTGTGTCATTCATGTGTTCTGCTGTTTCCCTCTCTCTTCCCAGGCTCGGGGTAAAGATGCTGATGCTGATGCTGAGGCTGAGGCTGAGGCTGACGCTGATGCAGTGACCTACAGCACCGTGAGAGCTTCCTCTTCCTCTGCTGCTGCTGCAGCCTCAGCTGATCTCAGCAGCCTTTACACCACCGTCACCAAACCCAAAACATAAGACAGCACGGTGTAGTTACAGCTCGTAGCATTACAGGTATTTACGCTGATAGTTAATAAAAAGCCCAAGTCTGTTTTATTCCATGAGTGCCTTTTACCAGAATTCACTCATACTGTGGTACTGTTTGAAGCCATTTAGCAACATTGTTTCTGCAGTAGAAATCCTTGTGAAAATGTAATAGTTATTTATATTTTTGTACAGACCCTTTTTTTACCAGATTAATAGCAGTGTTATGGATGCATATGGGAAAAGAAAAACCCTTTTAGCTAAGCTTCAGCTGGTTGTTGACAAGATTATGATTTTATATGATGAAGGACTGGGTTAGGTTGATTTACATTATGTTTTAAAATGTATGGGTAGTTTTGCATTTCAGGTCTTACACGATCAAGTTTTCTTTCTGTTACAAATATGTTTACGATAATTTAATCTTTACTGCTGTAAAGTTCCTTTCTGTCCAGAAGGGGGTGTAGTAGATTAATAAGTTGTACAATGTGAAACAGAGATGTAAGAACCTGACTGGTTTCCTACATGAATAAGAACATCTTTATAATATACAGTATAACATATTTTTTCTTTATAAACTTGCTCTCAGGCACTTTATTAACTTTATTGATTGATTTATGTTTACTTGTGTAACCAGGAAGTTCTCAGGGTTTCTGTCTCAGTAGTCTACATCAGTGGTTCTCAAACCTTTTTAAGTGATGTACTCCATTTGAAATATGTTTTTAAGCCAAGTACCCCCTGAGCAGCAATAGATTTAGCAAACAACGACGTTCTACTTCTGGGATCGCTCCGGTGTTGCAGGAAATCCCGCCAAAAGCATGTCTTTCTGTCTATGTCCACCCCCTTCCTCTTCCTCTGTGTTGGCGTTCTAACCCCCGGCTGATTTCTGAGGACTATGGTTACCTGGTCCTCAGATCTCTGCAGGGTTAACCCAGACAGCTAGCTAGACTATCTGTCCAATCTGAGTTTTCTGTTACACGACTTAAACAGCTTTTGAACGTACACATGTTCCACCAAAACAACTTCCTTCCCGAGGCTGTTTCACCGCCTTTGTTCGGAGTGTAGTGCCACGCCAGGCTATTGTGATTGGTTTAAAGAAATGCCAATAAACCAGAACTCATTTTTCTTCTATCCCAGAATGCTGTGTGGACTAGACAGACCCTCCTCCGCTGCGCAGCGAGTGGAGGAGGGTCTGGCAAAGTGAGACTGTTTGCTCAGTAACACTGAGTTACTGGGTGCTCGTTTCTGAATCATTCCGCGGAAAAGACAGTTTGAGGTATGGATCTCCTTACCCTCATGACCTAAGTGGATCGTGCCTGGGACAGTTATTTAAAGAGGGGATCAGAATCTTGTGCATATTATTGAGCTTTGATTGTATCATTGTTTATTACTGTTATGTGCTGCTGTATAAATTTGCTTGTCAGGTTTTTAGAGAGATTACACAAATAAAGAAAAAATATCCGTTTGGAGTTGTTACTGAGTTTTCTTCTACAAGAACAAACACATCACAGACAACGTCTCCAAAATAACTGGCCTCCCCACCCCTAACCTGTCAGACCTCAACAGAAACGCCATCACACGCAGATCTCACATCATAGCACATCACCCCAGACCCATCTATCTGTCTACTTATCAAGCTACCCACCTGTCTTTCTGTCTGTCTGTCCGTCCGTCTGTCTGTCTGTCTGTCTGTCTGTCTGTCTGTCTGTCCGTCCGTCCGTCCGTCCGTCCGTCCGTCCGTCCGTCCGTCCGTCCGTCCGTCCGTCCGTCCGTCCGTCCGTCTGTCTGTCTGTCTGTCTGTCCGTCCGTCCGTCCGTCTGTCTGTCTGTCTGTCCGTCTGTCTGTCTGTCCCACCAGCTAACTATCTGTCTACCTATCTAACTGCCTTGCTACCCACCTACCTACCTGTCTGTCTGTCTGCCTGTCTGTCCGTCTGTCTTAGCACGTAACATTTTTGTTCATATGCATCATTTAGACATTTATGTCTCTATTCAGTTTAATTCAAATGTCCTGTTGTTGTCCTGTTGCCCTAGCAACTCACCTGGGGGACTGTGCGCCCCATCAGTCCTTACCTTAGTGTCCCTGGTTCACGTCCGACCCGTCGTAGGCCTTTTCTGCGTTTTGTGCCCCCCTCTCTTTCACCCCTTTCCTATCTTCAGCCATCCTATAAATTACAGTAAAAGCCCAAAACATCATCTTAAAAATGACCTGTTGCTAGAGCACGCTGCAAGGAGGTCCCTCATTTGGACTAAATGTATGATGTCATTTATCAAAAATAATGTCATCTCTAATGACTCTTGAAGTCGTATTAAAACACCTGAATGAATGAGAAGTGTCATTTGCAGTTTCCAACATTCCAACCACACAGGGCCACAAATGTGTCCTCGCTTGTGTCAGTGTGTTGAGAGGAGGAAAGTCTAAGCTGATTTGCCCAAAAGAAGAAGTGATATAGACGACTAACAGGAAGTAGCTGTACGCTGTATAATATAGCTGAGTTCTGTTAAGAAGCACCACTACAGAGACAGTAAGCAAGTGTGAAAAGAACAGGAACAGAAGAGAGAGAAACTGAACGATGGTTGAATTCAGATGGATTAAAATGTTTCTATATCTGATACTACTGCATCAGTGTACAGGTAAGAATACATAAATACTAACTTTGCAAACTTTCTTAACATAACTAATGCTAGTATTTGATTGATTCATGCTGTTTGTTCGAGGGTGAGTTGAGCTGCTTAATTCCTCTTAAACGTAGACAAACGTAGACTACAACAGACGCCTGATCCCTCATGACCCCGGTCACCAGCACTGCTGTCCCACGGGAACCAGTGGTTTGTCAGTTTTACTCTCATTGCTTTTACAGCAGCATCTGTCACTGTCAGAGCTGGAGATGAAGTCCCTTTGCCGTGTGAAGATGTGATCAATAATCAGCGTGAATGTCACAGTATTACCTGGAGCTTCGGTCGTGTATCTGGGAGAGCAGTGGCAGATGTGGTTAAAGAAGGACAGATTGTTGAAAACTCCAATAACTCAGACAGACTGAGTACAGAGAACGGTTCTCTGGTTATACAGAAGGTCACAGAGGAGGATTCTGGTCGTTACACCTGCAGACAATGTAACAGATCTGACACTGTTGATCTGTCTGTTGTTACCAGTGAGTATTTACAGCATCATTTTTTCAAACTGTTGTAGAACAATATTCTGATACATGACAATAATTATGATTACAGTGATGAAGTTAATTTGACTCTGGTTGACTTTCTCTCACTATATCTCCATCTTCACCAGTGACTGAACAGAAGAACAATAAGAATGTGACGTTAAACTGTTCTGTGTCGTCACATGAAGGGTGTGGACACCAGGTGAAGTGGCTGTTTCATGGTAGAAATGTAGATAAAGATAACAAAGACTTGAATATATCACATTTTAACTGCTGGACCAGTGTGACCTTCATGACTTCTCATTATATTTACACGTCGGAGGATTATTATAAGATACTGAAGTGCAACGTGACTGATGGTCACACTCGAAAAGTGTTCATCTTTGACCTTCAGTCGTCAGGTGAGACAACAGGTTAGATGAGCTGTTTAAAATCCCTTCAAACTGACTGAAAATTACGAACTGCATTTGCTAATTTGATGTTTAAAAAAAATCTAAAGTAGGAGTGAACAAAACAGCACCTAGAGGCAAGGATTCAACCACAAAGCCACAAGGTATATTTCTTACATCACTCAGCCATCTGTCTGTTGTTTGATTGAGAGAAAGCATATGTAATTCTCTTTTGGCTACAGGATTTTGAACAGAAGACCAATCTTTACATTGTGTTTCTAGATTGGTGGTGGTTGTACGTCGTAGTACCTGTGGGTGGAGCAGCACTCTTTATAACTGCTGTGGCACTCATCGGAAGGAGGAGAAATAAAGGTGGGAACATTCGCCGAAGAAACGTTTATCAAGAACATGTTTTGACCAACATGGATTTTTAATATTGTGAAAGCTAAACTACCCACTCTATTTTTGTCTTTTCAGGAAACAAATCAAATGAGGACGAAAACATGGTGAGTTCGATTGAACAATCAAATGTTTCTGACTTTACAGAGCAAACCAGTGTTTGTGGTAGTTGCTTTCCAGTACTATAACTATGATTCTACAGCTGAGAGAGAGTAAGATAAGAATAAACAGTACTGATTATATTGTCTTGTATAACAAAGTGGTGACTGCAGCAAAGATCACATTATTTATTGGGAGGGAAACCAAGAGTAATACTTTTTATAATGTTGTAAATACTTTTAGTTAAAAATGGATGTAATCAAATTGGAATTGAAATATACAATATACAGTATTGTTCAGGAGCAGTCAACATTTTTTGAACGATACCCAGATCTATTTCAAGTCTACAACACTTCCAAGGATGAATTCTAATAGGGCAACACCTGCAGGTGCCCCAGGCCTTCAGAATTTCCAGTGCCCCTGGATCGGGACCCCAAAAAAAAAAAAAAGTACCAACTGAAATAAAATCAGGGTAATTTTTGGATTTATTACAGTTAATATATAACATATTTGACCTTTAAACCTCACAGAGGCAGGACTTGTGGCTGGGTGTTGCATTGAACTTGCATTTTTTCTCAAGTCAAAATAAATATATCCATGGAGTTGAAGTTGTACCACGTGGATGAAATGAACCCCACACAGATGTTTTTCATTGCAACACTGTTGCCTTCATTGTTGTACCCTGGAGATATCTGCATTAACTTGTAAGATGCTTTGAAAAAAAAGCATGTAACTGGACTGTGTTTGTCCAGGGACTGAGCCTAAACCCTCTGGTGACTCATTCTGCTCCAGACACCAGTCAAAGTTACTCTCACCGAGGTTTCTGTGTGGCCTTTAAAAAATGACTATAAGAGACACACACTTCTTAAGAAAAGGGAAGGATGTTAGTGCAACTGCACTACAGCAGAAGTGAAAGAAAAAGAGTTAGGGTGAAAGTTGTGTGTCGTATTTGCATGTGAAGAAATTAAACTGGAAGGCCCTCTGATAATTTAATTCTTGCATAATTTCATAACTCTTGAAGCCATCCTGAAAGAGACACAACATGAAAAGATGAAGCCTAGATGGGAAAAGAACAGAAAATAATGAAACCGTTGACAGGATTTGTGCATTCTGGTTGAAAATTAGCTGATTGGCTAACACCGGCACATTTCCAGAAATGATGATTAACGGGCATTGTCCTAATAAATAAACTTGATTCTGTCTGACAGCGCGTCAGTATTAATCCACATTACTGAGCAGCCATTATGTTGTCTCCTCTGTGCAGGCTGATCCTGAAGGTGGTGTTTCCTACGCCTCCATCAGCTACACCAAGAAGACCAACAGGAGAGCCCAGGTCAGCTGTCTTTTGCTGTCACACTTTATGTTATGTTAATGGCTGCTTTATTTCTTTCATTCTTCATTTATTTCTAGTAACACTTTACTTGAAGGTATCTACATAACGTTCGTTTTGTTTTTGTGTCATGACAATATAAATGGACTGTTCTTATAAAGTACTTTTCTAGCTTAACAACTACTCAAAGCGTTTTTACATAGTACATGAACCCTTCATTATGAACACACATTCACACACCCAAGAACACTTCAACATAGAACAGGAATCAAACAACCAACCTTTTGACCTTTTGACCTTATGAAGATACAGTACCTTCAAGTAAAGCGTAACCTTCTTTCTTTCTTTGTTGGTTATATATTCTAGTCTGCTGGTTATGTGTTGAGGTAGTCAGGGACGTGGTGATGTAATGGATGCTGATGTTGTCAACGACTGTGTCAACTTTGTAAGGCTTATATACACCTTTCCTACCCTGTGTAGGCGACTTTGACGCTGTTACCCATGCACCTTGCTCAGTACTTGTATTTATTTTGTTCTGTTCCTGGGGAATGGTGGACCCAAATATAGAGAGTAGGCGGAAGTCTTGTAGCTGTTGTAGGTTTATTCCAGAAAAACACAAAACAAAGTAGGCTACATACCAAAAACTGAGTCCAGAAAGCAACAGGCAAACAACCAACACCAGAACCAACAGACAGGACAAGGTGAGGAAAACCAAACACCAAACACCAAAACCATTACCTATTTGCTCTCATACTGTACCGGCTGTCTTCCAGTTTTTACTGTTGTTCAGGTTTATTGTTTTGAGTGTTTTGAAAAAAAAACAGTATTCTGACTAAACTCTGACAAAACTCTTGACATGGAGCAGTGATTATCAACTCCACATCCTCTGAGCTGCACTATTTGTCAATAATATTCATAATTTCAGCTTTTTTCAAAAAAAAAATATAAAACTAGTGGTATTAAGTTAGTGTTAGTGATGTATATACCAGTTATTGGGGAAAAACGTTCCAAAATTGTTGAAAAAAGCCACTAAATTGTTGAAAAAAAGAAACATAAATGTGGAAAAAAGAAAAGAATGTTGCAAAAGTTTTAATTTTCAACTTTGACAAGTAATGACAATACAACACATGTGTTTGCACTGTTGCATGGGGTGTTGCTTTGCAGTTTGTTGACTTGCAGTGCATTGCATGTAGTTAATGTATGATTTGTTTAATGTATTTTATTATTAAGCATTGTGTTGCATCTTTAATCTCGTTGCTTTGCTGTGGTGAACTATGCCCCCGGCATGTCCTGGTTTGTATTTCTTGTGTTATTTGTCTGTTTGGTGTCCTATAGGTTCAGGGCGATGAAGATGCAGTGACCTACAGCACGGTGAAAGCTCCCTCTTCTTCTGCTGATCCCAGCGACGTCTAAGCCTCCGTCAACACACCAAACTATAGCGCAGTACAGCTACATCTAAGAAGATTACATTCATTTTTACTTGATTGTTCATTAGTTAGAGCATACACTCATTTCACTCACTTTGGATTTCACTCAATCCAAATCTTGAGAGTATTTTAAGCCTCATGCTATATAACTCTATACCCTATAACCCTATAATTTATTGTAGGTTTAGTTTTTTTGTTTTTTGTACAGGTGCACAACTGCATTTTAACATAAATATTAGCTTTTCCTTTTTTGTACTGCTGTAAAAAGCTTTTTAACCAGAAGGCCATAAGGGGGGGCTGCACGTTAGGTTATCTCCACAATGTTTTAGTCCAGTATTCATATGGCTGATTGCCATATAATTTGACTTTTTGCTCAGTGAACTTGCTTTTAGGCACATTATTGTGCTGTAATGTATATAAAGTTGAGTTGTAGTTCAACAATTCATAGTTATTTTATTTGTAACTTTTTTTCAAGCATGTTTAACCTCTAGTTGCATATGTAATGTAATGAACATAATTCCAGCTTGTAATATCAATTATTCTTCATTATTTACAGCCACATTTGGAAATTTTATTAAAACTGATATTTTGTGAGATGTGTGGATAGACTTTTAGTGTAAGAATAATTATATTGTATTCTATTCTATACTATTTTTGGGGGAGCTAACCATGTCAATCAGCACCTGAGAATGTGCAAAATAAACAATTGCAACAAGACGCTGAAAATCCCATTTGTTGCAGATATATCACTTGTTGACGACTTCGTCTATCAAAATCCACCAATCAGAAAGCGTCGTCAGTTCCAATTATGGTAGAGAGTCCTCTCCGACCCGCCCCTCTTTGTTGGCTCGACCAATGACATGCCGCCGAACGTTGGTGGCTGGCTGCCTGGGATACAAGCAACTGAAAGATACAGGGAGAACAGTACTAGGTAGTAGGTCCGCTTTATCCCCAATAATTTAATCATGTGAGTGATCAAATAAGCCTTTTTTTATCAAGATGGAGTCGGTTTTTCAGGGGACGTAGTTGATACCGAGGCACCGTGCAGGCTGCTTACGAGAAGGAATGCACAGAGGTAGTCATTTTCCCGGTCTGGGGTGGTCGGAGGAACGGCCCCCGCAATGAGAGCCGCTAACGTTAGATATCTAGCGAAAGAGAAGGACTTCCTGATGATATTTCCAAAATAAGAAAAGCTCCGACGAGAGAGTGGTTAATTTGGTTGAATTGACATGGTACCTTCATTGATACACTTAAATTTCTCACAAAGGAAGACATGAGGGGTCTCTTGGTATGTTGCAACGATTCGTAGTATTTATTTTATAAATACGCAAGACCGACACACCTACTGCTTTTACTTTGAAGGGAAAACGACCGTGTTCCCAGCGCACCGGTTGTTAGCACTTGTTAGCTTGACACGTACAAGAAGGGGTGAAGTTACCAGCCTTGAACCAAAACAAGACTTTACATCCTGTGGTGGACAACGCCGCCTCGGAGTCAATGGGACCTTCCTCGTCTCACGGTGTTTTTTGAGTCAAATGCCTTTTAAACCGGAGTGTCCGTCGTTGGTTTGAATTTGGATCCCCGGTGGAAATTACGGTACGGTTGGATAAATAACGGTTAGGATATTTCAGCGGCTGCACTCAAAAATAATGATTTCGATATTAACTTGTTCCCTACCGTTAGCGACCATTCCTTCCTTCACTTTCCTTCTGCAATAAGTTTCTCCCCCCCCCCTATATTTTACTATATTTAGGAATGAGTTTACAGAGATATCGTTTTACAACTAATGTTATAAGGACGTTGTATTTCTAGCCAAATAAAAGTATTTTGGCATCACTGTAACGTTACAGACTAATAACACTGTTCGCATTTGCTTTTTCTTTTTACCATAAATCCTTTGTATTTTATATTTTTAATATTTGCTACCCTAGGCCAGTTGTTCACAAACTTTTTCTTTTCAAGTGAACCTAAACTGGCACAAAGTAGACCACCGACCCCCATTTAATTAGATGTTTGCACATGTTTCTTAATAGAGTTTTTAATTGTCATAAATTATTTCATTGTGTTACTTATGGATGGAATTAATATGCTAAATGATTCCCCCTTTTGTGAGGGACCCCATCGAGGACCCCTGGGGGTCCCCTAGACCCCACTTTTGGAACCACTGCCATTGGCTACTTGTGTGACTCTCAATGTAATGCTAACTATGATTTTGTCATACCTATGTCATCACCTAATGTAATGTTTTCTATGAAAGAAATCGGTCTGGGTCATTGGGGGATTTTTCTTCCCTATAGGGATCTATAGTTAGGCTGACAACGTTTCGTACTCCACTCACTGTAGCACCATCATTCCTCTTCCAAAATAGGAAAGGTACAGATCTTCTTTGGGTGTACACTTCTCTGTGGGATGCACCTGATAAAACACTAATGTACCTATTTATGGAAATATTAGAGCTGACACACAGTACAGAAATGCACCTGAACTGTGGATCTATTTCAAAAAGTGTACTGATATTTTAACGATAGCGGCAAGTTTGACGTTTTTTTTCCTACCCTGTCCAGGTGTGCCGTGGAAGATCAACATGCACTCTCCAACGACAAACAAGAAGAAGCTCTTGTAGCTGGAGGAGGAACGCCTGCCCTAACTTTTCCTCCTCCTCTTCCGGCCCCCCCCCCGGATCAATGACGGGACCCAACTCCCCGAGCCGCTCCGGCACGTCTCCGGCCAAGCTGAGCAGGCATGGCCGGTCCAAGAGCAGCAGCTCGCACTGCCTCCTCCGCTGCAGCACCACCCAGGACGATTCCTCCACCTCTCCCCCCAACAACGGCTCCCGGTCCCCTGGGGAGGAAGAGGAGAAGGACGGAGGGGTTCTCTTCTACGTTAACAGGTCCGGTTTTCCCATCGAGAGCGTGACCTGGGAGAGGATGTGGTCCCATGTGGCTGCTGTGCACCCTGAGGGTCAGGAGATGGTGGACAGGATACAAAATGCTGCATACCTGCCCAAGGTACGCCACCTGTGATTGGTTCATCCTAGGGCTGGGCGATTATTCAATGTGATCATTTATCGTCTTTGAATGAAATCATATTGTGATGAAGTAATATATCGAGATATTGTGAAATACTTAGTCTAAATTGATAATGACAAGCACATACTTAGATTTTCTCTGTTGTGGAACATTTTAAGGAGAATTGCGGATTTGTTTTAACGTCACACTATTTTTTACTTGCATGTAAACATAGTCAGTATTTAGACTGTTTATTTATTGAACTAACATAAAACATGCTATATGCGATTGATAGCAACATAAATTGTTATTGATCTATATTGGGATAGAAGATTTAGGCCATAAAGCCCAGCCCTAGTTCTTCCCTAGGTTTTTAAAGTTATAAAATAACACTAAATGAGAAAATATTTTAACTTTTAAAGGCTACATTTCTACCAAAACAAGGCTACAAAGGCTGACAGTGTTTCACAAATAGTTCTCCCTAGTTGTCAACCCCTTTTTAATTAATGAATTATTCATTTGATATTTGAACTTACCTGTGTTCACCCTTGTTAGAGAGTGTGCTGCGTGTAGCACATGTTGTCGTCATTTACAAACACTTGCCTTCCCATAAAGTATGGTGCAGTATTGTTGCCCAACGCTCCTGCAGTGTGGAGTTCTGTTTGTTGTCTTCTTGCCTTTTTGCCAAATCTGTTTAATAGCTTACAAATTTATTTGAAAAGGCCCGGATCAAATTTGTTAACACTATTATTTTTTCTTCCAACCCAAGCTATTCAGTTTATAAACATGATATAAAGCGGAACAAGTAGCAAATTCTCATAGTTGCAACGCTGGAATGGGCAAAGCCTGACATTTTGATTGGTAAATGAGTCAATCAATTGATTAGTTGATTAATTGTTGCAGCTCTAGAGCAACCGATCAGTCTGCTAATCTGCTTTTATCAAGTATTTGTGCCAGCATCGTAATATATTGCTACTTCCAGATGTTCTCTCCTCTGGTGTGCATACTGTTTATTACGATTGGGATATGAGTCAGACAGAGGTAGATTATCTGACTGTCTGCTTGACAGTGCAAAGCCTACTGGATGTGTGTGTGCGTGTGTGTTTGTGTGCGCGCGTACGTGCGTGCAGTTACGCGGCTTCAGTGTTTATTTCCATCAGTTTTTTCACACACACTCATAGAAATGCATCACAGTACCATGACAACATTGTGCTAAATCGGGGTGCCCACCTGTCAAGTGATGTTAATTCTGCTTCTTGGATTGGTCACCATGCATGTGACTCATTGTGACTCCGGACTTACACACACTTCAAATACACACACACACATTTCAATACACATTTGTACAATCATAACATTTCTTTAGGTTAGACAAATACTGTATGGGTGCTTCTTACGGCAAAAAGCTCCTCCAGGGGTGTGCTGCAAACAGCTGTTCTTGAAATCTGACTGCTGGGTAGAGAATTCCAGTGAAACAAACAATGTTCTATATATTATATTATATACATATTAATAGAAAAAGTGATCAACAGTTTAATCGATAAAGAAATGATCGTAATCGTGTAAATAGTAGTTTCTTTCCTCTGGTATTTTTCTTCTTTATTGAGCAGCATTCTCTGTGTAGGAGCAGAAAAAAGAAGTCGGTGAAACAGTAAAATATGTACGACTGGTCTGAAACGGCATCCCCACGCGCCTTATACACATCCTTGTCTGCTGCCACTGAGGCCCATCAGCCCAGATTCTCCTCATAGTTTGCCCATCTTGTGATTGGGATGAATGGTTGTTGTGTTTCAGACTGTGGAGGAGGGAATCTGGTGGTTCGTTAGCTCCTATAATTGGCCATGTGGTCATTAGTGTCCCCGGTTGGCTGGCAGTGCCAAACTATCCCATGCAGTTGCTCTGGACAGAAGGACATGTGCACACAAAACAAACACATCAACATAGAAAAACGGGACATATGCACACACATAAGCTTGTTTACAGAAGACTTCAGCCCCAGTTTATAATTGTTTTCAGATTTAACGTTTCAGTCCAGGAATATCTCTATAAAGTTTGAGCCAGCTGTAAAACCTCTTGGAAGCCTTTTGAGTAGGAAAATGCAGTACGTCTCTGTAGGAGTGTGGGAGTAGTATCAGTTTAGTGTTTTGGGACAGTGATGTAAAAAGATAAACTACTAGCTCCACTTATAATGATGTTTTCAGAAAACCGTATGCTTTTTATTATTTTACATGATGACTTACTGATGGATATGTCAAACTAAAAAGCAACTAAGCTCTATTTTAAAGTTATTATTGGTGAAACAACGTCATAATAAGTGAGTTTATTTTTCACTTCATCTCTAACTAAGGTACCTTGTTTCTCAGTAAATATAGTATTACATTGGGTTGTTTTCATTTGATAATGTGTGTGTATATATGCATGCACCTAAGGCGTCCGTTAGCTTATTGCGTATTGTTAATATGCAACCTGACTCTGGTGTGTGTGTGTGTGTGTGTGTGTGTGTGTGTGTGTGTGTGTGTGTGTGTGTGTGTGTGGACATTGTGAAAGCAGGTGGTTACCACAGATACAGTTGCTGATACACCGACCCAAAAGGGTTAACTGGGTCATTTATTTGAAGGAATCCCTTTGTTTTTGGTACAAACCATGGGATATGATGATATGTTTCGTGATTGTGTGAAATGTAGAAATGTATCACAGCAACAAATTAGACATTTCCAGAGTTAACACAAACAAATGAGACAACCTGTCGCAGTATTTTAGCCTCCAGGTTAGTTTTTGGGGGAAGTTTGATAGATTGCTCAGGGATACAATTTAAAAAAAACAAAGTACACGTAGGTTTCGGTTTTGTAGGTTACTTTCAAAATGTAAACATGCAGTAGCCTCAGGTAGACTCAACACAGTGTTCATCTTTGTCATCATCAGTAAGCGCACACTGCCGCTCTCTGTGTCCTCATTTACAGGATAGAAGTCTTGGCACAGGGACCAAATAATCCCTCTAATACAATCTGAGAAGTGGATAATCTCTGGATACCAACTGGACCATGTAAGGGACTTTTAATTGGGGAAACAAAACTGGCCCAAATTTGTCTGAGCAGATTATCTGTCAAAGCTATACAAGAAACCCAAACCTTTTTAAATTTTTCTGTAATTATTCATTTTTAAATCATTCACCTTTTCTCTGGTTGAATGTTTGAAATAAAACATATGCATAAACAAATTAAGACAGGTTTGAAATGGGTTGACCGTGAGTGCGTTGTCATCAGCAGTTGTCTCTAATGTGCTACATGTTGACAAGATCCTGGACTGGAGCAGGAACTAAAACTACCAGTACAGGAGAATCTATGTGGTCACCAAATAAGTAGGATAAAGGTTTTCATTTCCATAATCCATTGTAGTTCCATTGTTCTGGATTAAAAGGTTTCTGCTCAGTCTGTGACAAAAGGATTTTATTTTTGGATGGGGTTAATAGATTTGACAACTAGTGCTGTGAAACGAGTAAAATATTTAATTGCGATTAATCGCTTTAATGTCATAGTTAACTCACAATTTATCAAACATTTTTATCTATTCTAAATCTCCCTTGATTTCTTCTTGTCCCATAATTTCTTTCTCATTTTAATGCTCTTATCAACATGGAAAAGTGGATCAGGGGTGGCTGTCCATGGAAAGGCGCTCCGAGCAGTTGGGGGTTTGGCACCTTGCTCAAGAGCACCTTGGCAGTGCCCAGGAGGTGAACTGTCACCTCTCCGACCAGTCCACCACCATACTCTTTTTGTATGGGGACTTGAACCAGCGACCCTCAGGTTCACAACCCATCTCCCTACGGATTGGCCTACTGCCCCCCCGTTTTAATTTTTAATTTTTATTACTTGTGATGTGATTCATTTACAAGATGTACAACGTTGTTTTAGCGAGGCACATGGATTAATGGGGAATCTTGCTTGTGGATGTCAGGCTGAAGTGATGAACTTGTTTGTTTGCAGTTGGAATGTAAGTTAACATGGCGGACTACCCTATGCAGTCCACCTTGGAGGGAACTACTAGGCGATGGGAACTCACCCACGGGTGACACGGAGTCAGGGCTGGTGAAATGAACGTCTTGTAAATGTCTGCCTGCAGAAGCTTGTGTCAGTTTGTTTAGTTCCGGATACAAATGGCTGGTTTTAGATCGGACCCTTTTATGTTTACGGATGCCTGCCAACATGGATTAGTTAAGAGAGATGTTCTCTCAGCCAAAGAACTACAGACTGCAGCATTAATCTTCCAGAAGGTGTTCTTTAGTGTGTTGAAGTCTTGCAGTAGATTCAAGCACCGCTGTCAGTACTGACGTAGGGCATGCAACCAAGTAAAAAAGAGGATCACAAGAAACGGGGGAGTCTCGTTTCGAGACCGCTTAATCATTTGTTTCTCAGCTGTCTCTCTTGTTGAAGAGACACACACACAGACACACACACACACAGACACACACACACACAGAAATGCGTTCCTTGGGATGTCCCGCTCTAAAGATATCCTGTTAGTAGGAAGTACGACCTGTCCCCCCCCCCCTCTATTTTACACATTGACGCTCATAAAAGTCAGTGAACGTCCTAATTGTGTTCTCCTCTCGCCTTTTACTGATGTTGTTATGCGCTGCCAAATCAGTTGACCTTTTTTTTTTCTCTCTAACTGATTTCTACTCCCCATCTCCTTTAAACAATTCAAAATTCCAAAACCAGGAAGGTCATAGCTGATACTATATGACATCCATCTTCTCTGCTATATTGTTGTGTCTCTGGTAACGTTCCATCTGGTTTTTGTCTCCTATGCTGCTGTCTGGGTCATGTGGCCTGCTTGCCTCCGGCTCTGGAGTGGGAAACTGGTGTGTAAAAAATAGACCCGGAGGGAAAAAAAGTAATACAAAAAAAGTAAAGCATATTGGATATCTTCTACAGAGGGAAGGAGGGGGGGGGGGCAATTATGGCAATACTGCATAGTACATGGACAAAAGTATCAATCTTTAATTATATAAAATGCAAGCTTTTTGGTACTTGACTAATATGCTTTTTCAGTCCACTCCCATTTTGCAGCAATAAAATTTGAAGTGAGAGGAACGAGTAGATAAACTTGTCTTTTCATATAAAACAGATGTTGACAAAGTTTGACTTAGGGGTATAGTTTGAAGTTGGAAAAAGGTTGTTATATCGTGATATGTTTAAAATCGCAATAATATCAGATTGTGACATAAGTATCGTTATAATATTGTATCGTTGGGCTTCTTGTGATTCCCATATCTACTCGTAACCAGACTGATCTCATGAAATGGCGTTTGTATGACACGCCAATTTGTATGCCATTATTAACGTGTTATCAAGGCGCATACGTGCTTTTTAGCGTGTTTATCTACGCTGTTAGGGCTATGCATTGACTTACATTACCTTGTGATTGCGTGTGAATTTACACCGTAGCGAATAGTATGAATCTCGGCTAGTGACGTAGGAAGCCCTGCAGATATTGAACAGGTCACCCAAAGACTGAAGGCAGAGGACGTTCAGAAACCGGATCTCACTCAAAACAGCATGGATGTTTTTTTTCAAGTGCGTATGTGTGTGGAAGCACGCACACCTTTTTTTCATAACATGGGCACTTTAAGTCGGCGTGTATGTTTACACAAAGTCATGATGCCATGTTGTAACTGACTTGGAACAGTTTAGCCAGTAGCAATGCACCTTAATTTATCTGACACCTCATATAGAACGCCTACTCCTGACTTTTCACCTGAGCTCCTCTCAAACTGTTTTGGGGTTGTGGAAAGCTAAAATGCAGCAGTTTGTCATGCTGAATTTCATTAACTATCTCTTCTTCTTTTTATTAAAGGCAGCGTGGTTGTGTTGTAAATATATTTTGAAAAAATGGTAATTCCGTTAGCACCATGCACGATGGCTGTAACGTCATTTTACTTCATTTAAAATGGAGCCTTTTTGTATCGACTTCATGCAGTGAACGTGATGATGGCAGCTCCATCTAACAGACATTCCCCTGTAGCAGAGGAAAGGATGATGAAAGTGAGGGATCACCAGTCATCTCACTCCCTGACCCAGCAGAAAGCAGCTTTAGAGTGTGTGTGTGTGTGTGTGTGTGTGTGCCAGCTGATGCAGCCAGTGTGTTACGCCTTAGTTAGGATTTTACAACATGGGAGATTATTATGCTGCTGTTAAATCTGCTATTTACTGGTCTTGGCTGGCTGGCAGACTGGTTTATGGGCCCAATGACTGTCGACTGGCCTGATAAGAAGAATGACCAGTTGCTTGATTGTTTTAAGCTCAATGACTGACACACAGGTCCACTGCTTGTTATTTCGTCTGGTTTTAGGCTTAATCTACTATTTGTACTGTAACAAGTGGTTGAGTGGCTCAGTAACTGCTTTATTGGCCGAGTAACTTGTTGATAGTCTGATTACAAATTTCCCTGAATGTCTGACTACAGATTAAATCCCATACATCAGGGGTGTCAAACTCCTTTTAGTTCATGGGCCACATACCCCTAATTGTATCAGACCAGAAAACCACTCCAGAAAGATCAGAAACTTTATCTGCCACAAGGTTTCTTGTTAGCTTCATGTTGGCAAATTCAAGTTGCTTCTGCTACGACAGTGTTCTAAGGGCATGGTAGGAAAAAGATAACATTACGGGCCCGGGAGAAAGGGGTTATATTCCAAGACAAAACTCAGAATTTCTAAGATTAAAGTCTTAGAATTACAGAAAAATAACTCTTAACTCTCGGAGATTAAAATGGTAATTTTGGATTTAGAATAAATTATATCTATGCAATTTTCACACTTGCACAGACCTGATTGGTCCCTTTGTTAGGCCAGTTCTGGCCCATGGGCCATATCTTTGAAACCCTTTCCATACATGGTTTGTTATTGTGAGTTTTGAAGATCCTTTAGTGCCATTAAAAGCCTTAAGGAATATGTAAGTTCTTTTTTTTCTTCAAACATGTCCCTTGTGTGTGTGTGTACTTTTATCATAAGTATTAAGGGGTTGGAAAAAAATCCATTCTTAGATGCATCGCGATTCTCTCTAGAACGAGTCAGTGCTCGATTCTGATAAGTTAATAATGAATTATTCAATTTTTTGTTGATTTTTATTTAAAAGTTACTGTCTCCAGGCCTTGTTTTTGGGAAGATCTCACATGCCACCAGTTTATCTGCGGCACCTCAACGATTTGAAAAATTAAATCCCCCAACATGCATCAGAGCTCGTTGTCCATTTTGTCCTGTTGTCTTCCTCCTCAGCTCTATTTTTCTTGCTGTAAATAAACAGTTATGCAGAAACCCACAGGAAATGATAAGGCTGCTGCTATAGTTCACCCTTCCTGCGTGTACACACACACACACACACACACACACACACAGGCTTTCTGTGTTTCAGAGGAAGTATCTTTTTGTGTTTAAGTCTGACTCACTCTCCGCTGGTGTGGTCATGTGCTTTTATGAAACCACAGCTGTGACCTCTGTTTCTTCTCTCAAATGGTTCTGGTTGAGGTGAAACGGCTGCAGAAACAGCAGCGCCGCACATATGGGGGGCCCACTGGTCTAAGGTGGTGTCCTAAACATAACCACAACATACTGGGATAGAGACAATGTCATGTGTCATCCGTCTATTTATTTATTTATGTCATGTGGCTGTTCATTGTCAGCTGTCATATACAGATCAAGTACACTGGGTTGGTTTCCCTTTTTTTTTTCTTTTTTTTTCCACACCTACCAATAGTGGTATCAGCGGTCAAAGGAGCTGTAGTAGTATTATCTTGTTTTCTAAATGTTGTTCAGAGGCTTTTTAATCCTAAGGAATGACATTTTGCAACAAATATTTCGTCTATTGTGCAGAAATTAAATGGCCTGCGAATTAAAAAATGTAAAGATATATTGGATATTGCAAGAAGTTGTCTACTTTTCTGTCAAAACAAACGCCTGATGTAGGACTGGGCAATATATCAATATGAATCAATATCCCGATATTAGACTAGAGATTGTCTTAGGTTTTGGATATCGTAATATTGTGATATAACACAAGTGTTTTCTTTTCGGGGCGGCTGTGGCTCAGTGGTAGAGCGGTTGCCTGCCGATCGGAAGGTTGGTGGTTCGATCCCCGCCCCTGCACTCATTGTCGAAGTGTCCTTGGGCAAGACACTGAACCCCGAGTTGCCCCCGGTGCTGCGCATCGGAGTGTGAATGTGTGTGAATGTTTATCTGATGAGCAGGTGGCACCTTGTACGGCAGCCCCGGCCACAGTGTATGAATGTGTGTGAATGGTGAATGTTTCCTGTAGATGTAAAAGCGCTTTGAGCAGTTGTTAAGACTGGAAAAGCGCTATATAAATACAGCACATTTACATTTACATTTTCCTGCTTTAATAGGCTGCATTACATAACATAAATTCATTCTTAGTCCTGTAAGGGAATTTGCAATGGTTTATTGTTATCTCTATTGAAGAGAGGTCAGGGTGCGGGACTGCCAATGGTAAGGTGCCCCAAGCAATTGGGGGTTTGGTGCCTTGCTCAAGAGTGCATTGGAAGTGCCCAGCTGCCACCACCATACTTTGGTCCATATGGGGACTTGAAACCAGCAACCCACTGGTTCACAAACACAACTACCTACTGACTGAGCTACTGACACAGCACAGATCTTGTTCTCATCAAATATTTTGGGTAAGCAACAATAGTCAACCTTACAATATTGTCTTGATATGGAGGGATTTGGCGAAAAATAAATGAGATTTTCTCCATATCGTCCAGCCCTGGCCTGATGGCATCTGTAACAGCCTATAGAAACACACAGCACTAGAACGTTACACAAATGTTTAATTAAAAAGAGCCACCAAGCAACCAAGACTGAGGATTTCATCTGCTTTTAAGAAAAGACTTTAAACAGATGCAATGGTTCGTGGTGGGTTAAAAAGAGTGAGCTGGTGACTGGTACCACTTTTACACTTGGCTAAATAAACGTTTAGCCAAGCACTGCAGCTTTAAGTTAACTGGTCTTTAACGTGAAAGTAGAATAAATAGTTGACTGGTGTTGCCAAATTATTTCCATCAGTGGTGGAACATCAGTGAGTTTCAGCTGCAGTGCGAGCTGTAATGAGAAACGGGGCATTGAGAAGGCAGATTTTTCAAGATGTCTTTGAACGTTACCACATGTCAATTTGCTTTAAGATAATCTCTCTCTCTCTCTCTCTCTCTCTCTCTCTCTCTCTCTTCCTCTATCTCTCTCAAATACATATTCACAATAACAATATAAGAAAAGTATCAGCACACAATTTGTCCAAATATTCAGACAGAACACAACAAGCAGTTATATGGACATAACACAATATTAGGATAGATTTACATTAAAAATATGAATCAATTCACATAAAATGTAAAGACATAATTGAACATTAGATATAAGAATAAACTCTCTGTCTCGTTCTCTTGCTCTCTCACTTCCATTCATAGAGGCTTTATTTTTATATTTAAAAAATATGAAATAATTCCCACAAACCAATCATAAAAAAATCCAACAAAACCTATGCTCCCACTCATTCTGCCTCTTTCAAAATCAACCCATTTCTCACTATACAATGTACGTTAAGGCTTAATTGTATACTGAGAAATGGGTTGATCAGTGTAAAGTAAGATAACTTCAAATAACATTAGAAAAGGGGGGACGCTGCAATTAAAATGATAAATACAAATAAGTAAGAACTGTATAAACACTGGAACATTTTTTGAGATGTTTGTAATGTATGTACAGTGTGTGTTTGTACAGGGATCAGCACGGTGCAAATGGCCGGTGCAGAAATACACCGATGATTGACATTGGTCATGGTGGTTTTATTCCAAGGATGGACGTCCTTTTTGTCACAACAGCTCATAAATCTCTTATCTCTCTCTCTCTCTCTCTCTCTCTCTCTCTGTCTGTCTCTCTCTCTCTCTCTGCAGCATCCTATCCCCTCGGTTCCAACCTTCAAACCGTCCATGTCGGTCCCAGATTGGCTGGTGGCCATCCAGAACTACATGAAGACTCTGCAGTATCTTTTAATGCAAACAAAGCAGCATGTGTCGCTATAGAGACAAAGTGCATCGCGGCATACTCTGAATGCCATGCCCACTGGAGGGGAAAAAAACACTTTCTGCTCTCCATTGACTTTTTATTGCGTGAAGGTGCCTCCTCATCAATTCCATCTGTTAGCTAACCTAACATTATGTTCCTTTTGCAGAAAGCATTTTGTTATCAAGTCAAATATCCAAATGTCAGTTTTAGGGTAACTATAGTTTGTTAAGTTAACACAAGTAACGTCATGCATATTGTTGGTTCAGCGTCAGGATCCCACAGTCTCTCCATTCTCTCTGCTGGTTCCTCTCGTCTGTATCCACTTTTGTCTTAATAAAAGCCTTGTTTTTTGGTAAGACAGCTTATAAAAACTTGAGTTGTGGGTTCATTGTTGGTAGTGAATATCACAACAAAGCAGCATTTAGTTTTTTTCTGTTGTTTGCTAACAGACAGTATTGACAAGAAGGCACCTTAACACAATACAAGTCGAAGGAGAACCGAGAGTTCTGTTACCCTCCGGTGGGGGGGGGCGGGACTTAAATGCACTCTGTCAACAGATGTCATGATGAGAGCTACACCTGTAAGTGGAAGTCCGTGTTGTTGTGCTTAACATTTCTATCAGATACAACCACACAGGAACCCAATTCTTTGAAATCAAGAAGAGCCGTCCACTGTGTGGGTAAGTGAACTGCCGTTTTGATTACAACATGCAATGATATTGTTGTTTAATTATTAATCAGATCAACACACCTAGACATGTTCTAATCTCAGCATCTGATGGAGGAGATATTGCTTTAAACATCAGAAGAGATTTTGATGAACACTGATATTTTTTCTGCTTGTACACAATACTAGTTTCTGTAAGTACTGAAGTACCTTATGAGTTAGTCTAAAGAAAGGCAGGCTGCTGGAGCATTGAGCAGGGGACCAACGCCATGAAGTTCGACTTCTCTGTAAGGAGTGGCTAAAGAAAAGGGACCTCATCTATAGACACAATCCCAATGGTTGTTTCCAATATCTACCATGTAGAAAACTCCTGCGTCCCGAACATACAATTCAAGTGCGGTGAGCAAACCCATTCATCTAAAATATTTCATATATCTCCGCAGTTCAAATCAACTACCCAGAAATGATTTTTATGTTCGCGCGACACCACTTTGCTTCAATTTATAACATTGCTAAAGCGCTTACAGTGTTATGCTTTATTTAATTTATACTGTTTTATTGATCCCACTCTGTTACTGTTACTACACACAGGCCTGAAATACACACACACACACACACACACACACACACACACACACACATGCTCAGGACCTATTTATGCACTAATAAAAGCTAATGGAGAGATGTCAGAGTGAGTGGGCTGCCAGTGCTGGACCAGCGCCCTGAGCAGTTGCGGGGGGGATCATTGTCTTGCTAAAAAGCACATGGCAGTGCCCAGGAGGTGAACTGGCCTCTCTCCAGCTGAACCAGCAACCCTCCGGTTCCCAACCCCACTCCCTGAGCTACTGCCACCCCCAGTTCTTATTATAACATAGGTTTATAGATACATTAGTTTGAGGTGTAACACAGTGCCATCTAACTCGTGACCATCTCTGTAGAACATGAAAAATATCAAAACACTTTGTTTTGGTCATCAATTTTTTTAAATAACTTGCTTACAGAGCATCTTTTTACTTCCCCCCTTTCTCATCATCCCTGTCTTTCTCTTATTGCCTCATATTTTCAATTTATCCCTTATTGTTCTCTTCTTTTCTTTCTAACCACCCTTCTGCCTCTCCCTGTGCTCTGCTCCTCCTCCTCTAACTCATCTTCTCACTTTCCCTTCCTCTTCTTCATCTCCTCTTCCAGGTTAATGGAGACAGCAAGAGAGATGATCAGAGAGTCTTTGCCAATCAAATGTCTCGAAGCCGTCATCTTGGGAATGTATCCTTTCCTGCACACACACACACACACACACACACACACACACACACACACACACACATATACACACACATACACACACACCGAGCACTGGGGTGAAATCAATGAGACATGTTGCTCTACTGTTCCCCCCGCACCACTGCCACCCTTTCCATTTCTTACCGAACCGCGTTGCTTAGCAACAAGCTCTCTTCAAAGTCTAACCCCCCACCACACACACACAATTCACAAGCTTAGTATCATCCGTCGGAGCTTAAATATTAAAGCAAAGGCTTCAACATTTAGTTTCTAGAAAACCTGCAGTTGTGTTCTGTCTCAACAGATTTGATCCTCTACAGTTTCAACTGGGCCTGATTATGCTCTGGTGCTACTGACGCTCTGGTTTGACTACAAAAGGCCCATTTCACAAATCAGTGGTGGCGTTTAGTGAGCGTTGGAGCCCTTGATGATTTAAGGAGTTCACACCTTTGATTTTACGTAGCTTTACTGATAGTTGCTTTGTTTGAACTGCAACTTGTATGTGACAACCTACAAATATGTCTGTCATCACATCATGTCCGTAATTGATACAAATGCTGAGGTCAAGGTAAAAAATTAATACCTTTTGAGGTTTTTTTTGGGCAAACTTTAGAAGTCAGAAGGTGAGATCTCTACTGCATTATCAACACATTTTCAACAGGATACTAAGCTTTGTTTAAATATAATCAGCCTGGGGAATTTGGCATGTCAACACATGAGAGATTTCTCTGTTTCTGTGAATGGATGGTCCAGTTTCACATGTGCTAGTTTCACTGTGGCTTTTCTCAAGGGCTGTCTGGGTGGCAGCTGACAGTGACTCTAATTGAGACTGACTTTTGCCTACAGATGAAAGGAGCCGAGAGCGAGGGAAATGGAAAAAGTGGCAACAGAAAACCAATAAAAAGGCGAAGCATAGAAGGTACATATGAGCCCGAGGGAGTGAGAAAAGGAATAGAGTGTAGACATTCTACCGGTGTTGGTGATTTGCCCTTTAAACAACCTTACACTGACAGCGAGGGACAGTGTGGGTTAGTGCAGTGTCACCTTTCATCAACCGTGGTCATAACGTGATGGAAAAGGAGTCAGGCCCCAGCGAGAATTGAACTCGCGACCCCTGGTTTACAAGACCAGTGCTCTAACCACTGAGCTATGAGGCCCTATCTGGAGTAAGTATGACTGGCCTGCATTTTAAATAGTGATCACAGGGCAGGACACACCCCGTTTACCTACGGAGTATTGTTGAGATAATGTGGCCTAACCAGTTGATTACGTTATTGACTTAATGAATGCATATCCTTCACTGGGCTACAGAGTCAGTTTAAATGGTCCAAAAAACTAAATAACATGTCTGATGTGACCTAGTAGGACTGAAAAACTTAAATCTCCTTAATTTGATTTTAAATCGCAATATAATCTTGTCAGCTCCTTTTCCACATTCACCTAAAACATTAGGAAGATATGCTAAATATGTCTGATTCTCAAATAATCAAAAAGGTTTGCAAGTAATAATAATAATAAAGGGTGAGACAGGAGAAGATCTGGAAAGGGATGGGGAAGGAGGAATGAATAGCGACTGTTGTTGCTTGTGGCATTTGGAGCTGTCTGTCTTCTTGTCTTGGTGTTTGGCTTTGGTATGTCCTCTGCCGCTGGTTTCGTTCCTTCCCTGTTAACAGTGATCTGAATTCTCTCCAGGATATTCAGGGTTTACATTGGGTCACACCAGCTCTCTGTGTTGGTTGGTGTGTTCACTGAGTGGGTTTGACTCGGTGTCTCATTGTATTAACCATCATGACTTGTGTTTTGCAGAATAAGGCTAGAGTACAAAGAAGTTGAAAACTAATCCCTAAAGAACTTTTCAAAAGAAAATAACAACACGCAACTGAGTAAACACATCTGATAAATAAAGAGTGCACTAGGCCTTTTAAAAAGCGTATATTTTATTTGGAACTGTAGAGGCCTAATGCAAGCCATAAAACAGCCCCAGATGTGTGTCCACAAACCTTTGGCCATATTTCAAGAGCCTTCACCGAGCGGCAACTAAAGAAATGAATAGCCTCCAGTTTGCTTGACGATGAGGAAAGCACATGACTCTCAGTAAAAAGGCGCCGCACATTAAGATGGTTTTATGCTTTTTCCAGTATTTTCATATCTTGAATCTCGTTGCTTTGAAATGTAGCAAGGAAAGGAATGTAGAGAGAAACTGGAGGAGGAGAGGGGGGCGGTGGTGGGGGCGAGAGAAATAGACAGCGACATGGGGATGGAAATAGAGAAAGGAATAGGGACAGAGAGAGTGGATTTCAAAAGCTAGTGGATTAGATCTGCATTACATCCATAGAAAAGGTTTCTCTCTTACCCCTGCCAGTTAGATAAGGGACTATTGCACTTTTTGAGAGGAACAGGTTGAGATGTGTGTGTCTACAGACTAAGTGTACGGCCTGTGTGTTTCTGTCACTCAAGTTCCTCTCAAACATGAGCATTTAGCTTCCACACATGTTGTTGATTATTGTTTATAGCCGTCTCGCCATAGTGCTTGTGTGTTTGCAGCAACTCATCTTAATTACTAGCTTTATTGTGTTTCTTTACATTGTTAGTCAGTCTACATACATAATGATTTTTGTTCATTTCCTGTACTGCCCTGTCATAAAAAAACGTTCATGGCACCAAACTATGCACGTATATTAAAGGTATAACTTGGGACATTTCCACAGTAAAATGTCTACAACCTACTAGACCTATGGTATAACGTTATTTGATTGTTTACTTAAATTCTCCCAAAGTTCCCAACATGTACAACGGCTCTGGACTACCACTGTGATTCAATTCTCACATAACGTTAGCCACAGTAGCTGTATGGGTAGGTAAGCTCATCTAATGGAAAGTTAGCAAGTTAATGTTTGCTAACTAAAATAACTTTGATTAATGAACTCGTCCGTTAACATTATATTTGCCTGAGTCAGGCCACTGAGACTTTCATTGGCACTATTTAACGACTCCCATGATCCCATGCAACTTCACAACGTCATCAAAGTCTATCCTTTGTTACTGTTTTAATTGAGAGACCCCAGCCCCAGAAGTGACATATTGTGTGTTTAATTACAAAGTTGTATTTGTAAGTATGATTAATTATATGTGTGTTTTGTAATGCAGAGGGCATGTTGGTCGGGCCATGATTCACAGCCGGATGTTCTCCAGTCATTTACATTAGATTTAGTCATTTAGACAGCACACGTCACTTTGAAATTGGTAATGACAAAGCAGGAAGGGACTCATTGTCTTGCTTAAACACTTTTAATGGTGGCTTCCTTCAGTAGGCCAACATACTAGGACTGGGTGTCGATGGGATTTCTATTGTCAGTCATGCTGGTACACGTGTGTGTGTGTGTGTGTGTGTGTGTGTGTGTGTGTGTGTGTGTGTGTGTGTGTGTGTGTGTGTGTGTGTGTGTGTGTGTGTGTGTGTGTGTGTGTGGGGTCTAGTTTTGTTCATGGCGCTTAGTGAATATTTAATGAAAACACAGCACTGCCGTTGCGTCCCGGCTGCTTAGGGTGACGGGCGGGCGCTCTGGCCAATGGCAAGCCTCCATGGACAGAACTGAGCAGATGGTGGGCTACTTGCCGAGAAAGAGACTGCCCAGATCTCAGTGTTTGTGTGTGGTTGCACAGATTGCTACAGTTGGATCCCTGTCCGTGTTGAACTCTGGGAAGCTGTGCAGTCCACAGTATGACAGCCAACTAAATATAGTTCTCATTCAGTTATCTTTGTGGACCAGTTTGTGAGGAATGAGCACTGAATCTGAAATCCCAGAAAATGTTGCAAAACACGTTTCTCTGTCCCTGAAGGGTTATTTCGTCTTCGTCTTTCCAGTCAGTCTTCTGGCACGTCCAGGGAAAAGAAGTCTCCTTTTCTTTCTCTGAATCCAGGATTTACACCTTGAAGTTTATGTTGAAAATAATAAAATTTCTACTGTATTTGTTAAGCACTTTAAAACAACCAAAGTTGACCAAAGTGCTGTACAGACAAATACAAAAATACAGAAAAAAATATAACATGAGCAAAAGTAATACCTGCCCTACCCCACCCTAACGTGTAGAGGCAGGTCATTCCTCAAATTTGAAGCGGACACCTCAAAGGCACGGTCCCCTCTGAGCTTCCGCTTAGTTTTAGGCACACTCAGGAGCAGCTGATCATCTGCCCTGAGAGAGCGTGTCGGTACATAAGGGCGTATCAGCTCAGCGAGGTAGGGTGCGGCAAGACCATTCAAGGCTTTAAAAGCAAATAAAAGAATTTTAAAAGGGATCCTAAATTGAATAGGCAGCAGTGGAGAGAGAGAAATAGGGTAAATTTGCTCATGTTTACGTGTGTGCCAGTTAAAAGACGTGAAGCAGCATTCTGCACCATCTGAAGACGGGCGATGGAGGACCCACTTACCCCCACATAAAGTGCAATGCTGTAATCCAGCCTAGTGGTAACAAAGGCATGGATTACCATCTCAAAGTGCTGTCTTCAAGTGGAGGAAACTTGATATGAATTAAAACACATACAGTATGAATTCCTTAAAGTTATTTTGCAAAACATGACCTATAGGTAGTAAGAGATTGCGGGCAGTTGAATATTGGAAATGGGTTTGTGAGTGGATTAGTCAGATTTGAAGGCGTTATAGAGTGGGAAAGAGGAAAAGAGAGAAGGGGCAGAAGATTAGAAAGGGAGTTGAAAACTATGCAGATGGAAAAGAGAAGGTCAAAGGTCAATAGGTGCACTAATCGCTCCTGAGTCACAAGATTAACCAAATGCACGCACACCCCGCACATGTGTCATTGTTTTTGTTAGATTTCTGATGGCACCAGATAGCTCTCTCAAGCTATCGCTCTGTTTTTGTTTCTCTTGGCACATTCAGTCAAACAGGAGGAGTTGCACGCTCTCTGGCGGTCCCAGAGCCACTATTTGGCCTGTGGCATTTTCATAGTAGTGGCCTTCTTAGAGTTAGACTGAATCTAATTTCACATGACTCAAGCTGCTCTGCTGCCTCTGCTGAGACAATTCAAACACTTTCACTCTGGGGTTTGTACTCAATAGTATTTCAGGTTTGTAGTCCAATAAGTAGCTCCAGTGGCCTAAATTAGTTCATCCAATACATTGAAATGTACAGCACTTCAGATGGCACCAAGAACAAAAAGCAACCCTCCAGATCCTTCCTTAACTCAGGTGTGTTGACCAGCTACCTGACCAACGGGCTGACGTCTCTCGAGCGTTTCCCCATCAGCTTTAAGACCCAGTTTTCGGGCCACTGCTTCCACCACGTTGTGCTGGGCGTCTACTGCAATGGCCGCTATGGCTCACTTGGCATGAGCCGCCGCCAGGACCTGATGGACAAACCACTTACACA
Source organism: Etheostoma cragini (assembly GCF_013103735.1). NCBI lineage: Eukaryota > Metazoa > Chordata > Actinopteri > Perciformes > Percidae > Etheostoma > Etheostoma cragini. The sequence continues at coordinate 2,103,077 of NC_048424.1, read as the reverse complement.
CCGCACACTGGGAGAACTGGTGGCCGAGTTTGAGAGCTCCTACAAGAGATACCAGCACACTCTGAAGAAGGTACGAGAAGGGATGAAGAAGGGAGGGGGTGGAGATATGGAGGTTGGAAAAGAAGCATTAGTAGAACTATTAATGGTCTGACAAACTTAAACCCCTCCTCCTCCCAGGTGAAGATTGGCCTGTATGTGCCTCACGACCCCCACGTCTTCCAGCCAGTCGAGTGGAAGCATTTGGTGCTGAATGCTGCCCGACTGGGAGCTCAGGAGATGAGAAAGGAGCTGGAGAAACACGGACGGGACATGAGGATGAAGGTACACACTGTACACACACATAGACGTACACTCTAGCAGTCGATAATAGTTTTGAACAGCTTTATTGTTCCAACAATTTTAAATGTGACTATTTTTGTGGAAGACAAATGTATCTATTACATATTTTGGCTGAATCGCAAGCCCTACCATAGATGAGAACAAAAAATATTTGATCATGCTTATTGTTCAGAGCGGTTGAGGTTATCTACAGACCACCTTTGTTAATCAAACTACAGTACATCATGATCATATACATCATGTTTTAATAAGATATATGAATGTACAAAGATCAGAAATGAATGTGCACAAAAAGAACTATTAGTAAATTAAAGGTTACATTTTCCCGACAAATAACATTATCCTTTAATGGACTTCAGCGTAGTTTTGTTAGGAGAGTAAGTAAGTAAGTAAGTGTGCAGCCTGAATCAGAAGAAGAAACGGAAAAGGAAACACAGAAAGGTTCCTAGAAAAGGAAAGTACAGACTACACAAACACACACACACACACACACACACACACACACACCAAACAAAATAAATGCACCATGATGGTAACAACTGAACACAGCAGGGGGACAAGGGACCGTTTAGGATTCCTAAAAAAGAAAGAAAAGAAAACAGTTCTTAGTGGTGCAACTAATGGAGTGTTTGTTTCCCAAAATACAATACAGATATCTTATTTCATAGCTGAATGCAAAAGACCAATATGTCTCTCTAAATCAGATCAAGAGGGTCCAAATTTGAGTTTTTTAAAAACAGTGAAAACATACCATTGTGATGTATTACACAGCGACTACTCATGGTCACATGTATTACATATAAGTTATTCAGGTCCAAACTGCATTAAGCAATTTCAATCAGGAGAGACCTTGTTGCAGATATCCAAAGATTTATTGTACATTTGCATAATAAGGAATGAACAGAGTCTTTGGGGATTAGACTCCATTGTTAAACATATTTTAAAGGGGTAGAGAAGCCTGACGTATTCTTCCCAGTTGTAGCCTACACACTGGTGATGGTGAAGAGGGAACTCAGAAACCGAACGTAGGACCCAACTGTCGTAAAGAAACTCAGGTTGTTGTGGTTGACGAAGCCCGGAGGTGGAAGGGGAGGAGGAGGGCTGCACTTTTACCTGAAAAGACAGCTGATAGCAAGGAGAGACGACATAGATGACATGCTGTGATTGGATTATGAATTACCACCATTATGAACCATTATCAAATCTGATTTGATTTATTCACCCATGAGCAGTGCTGCAGTGTTTTTTATTATTATTTAAGAGTGAAGGGAAAAACCTTAATTATGTTTGTCCATGAGACCAGAGATGGATGTAATGTAATGTTGTGCTGAACATGGAATATAAGCTGCCAGGAATTATTTAGGGCATGATGGGAAAGGAGGGAATGTGTGAGTATGCATGTGAGTAAGAGGGGAAGACACAAAGAAGTAAGTTGTTTGAGGTTAAATGTTTTATGAGCACGTGGGTTTTTATGTGTAAATTTGTATCGGATTACGGATTTTGTATATTTCCACAGCACATGGAAAAGTCTGTGTGTGTGTGTGTGTGTGTGTGTGTGTGTGTGTGTGTGTGTGTGTGTGTGTGTGTGTGTGTGTGTGTGTGTGTGTGTGTGTGTGTGTGTGTGTGTGTGTGTGTGTGTGTGTGTGTGTGTGTGTGTGTGTGAGAGTGAGAGTGAGAGAGATGCTGGTGTTGGATAGAGCTATATGGACTGCTTTCCATGTCAGCAAGATATGTAGGTCAGCGAGTTTGCAGCTGTCTCACATAGACATGAAGACACACACACACACACGCACAGTCAGACTCTGGTCAGCTGTGTAGTTGTTTAAAAGACTTGAATATAATCTCTACTGTTACTCCAGAGAATGTGAGGTAATTATGGACTTCAATGTGTGTTTGTGCTACCCATTTTCATTGTTAAAGGGGACCCAGTTGAGTTTTACGTTTGACTGGGAGGTCATTTAGTTTGTTCTCTCTTTTTTAAAGGGCTGCCTTAGGTCAACGTTAGGTTTATGTTATGGCTTATGGAACACACTACAGCAGGTCATTGACTGGCTTCACAAGTACACACTCACACAGACACACACAGACTCATATATCTATCAGAACCACATGAGGAATCTGAGCAGCTGTGGAGTATGAGCCATTTCCCGGCTTTTCCTGTGTCCGGGAAAACTTGCCATCCATGTTCATTCTGCTCCCACTGATATCTTAATGATAGCTTTAAATTGCTGTTTAGCGCGCACACACACACACACACACACACACACACACACACACACACACACACACACACACACACACACACACAATGGGCTCCCATTCATCACAGTTGCACTTTCTGTCCTGCAGCTGAATAGCATTGGTGGGTGTTGTTGGAGCCATGCTAGCATGATTTCTGTACATTAATATGCCTGAAGGTGTTCAGAAGCTCTTTATGAGGGTTAAAATAGAAAACCAGCATGTGTGCGGTGCATAACCATTTTCACCGGGTGAATGGGTTCAATGGATTTTGTATCAGCAATGACTCTGAAATCATCCGTGTCGAGCTGAAATAATTAGTCAATCATTTAAAGTGACGGGGCGGCCTCTAGATCAGCCAGTAGGAGCGTTCGCCCCATTTTGGCTGAATCCTCTGCAGCAAGCTGGGTTCGAATTTAACCTGCAGCCCTTTGCTGCGTGTCACCCCCCATGTCTCTACCACTTTCCTTTCTATCCACTGTCACTAATGGAGAAGCCCCAAAAAATAATCTTAAAAAAAATGAGTTAGTCTGAGGATTTGCTGTTTTTGTTCTGTTTTATATTATTGCATCTTGAATACCTTTTGAATTTGTACTGTTGTACATGCCACAAAACAAGCAATTTGAAGATGACACAGTGGACTCAACAGAATTGTTATTGATATTTCATTTGAGGTTTACTATATCATTATTTGATTAATGAGGGAAACATACATAAATTGATGATTTATGGCACTACGGGGCGGAAATAGATAAAAACAAGCCGACAGGTACACAGCAACCATCGATCAAACCATTGGCTTAAAGATTCAATATGTATATTCAGTAAACACATATCTTCAATAGCATTCATTTAAAGTCACTTGCTTGATAAATCTCCAGTATTCCCTCTTGTTTTTAGCTCTGGTTTGGTCTTCACCAACTCCTGAGAAAAATATCTGGCTCTTAAGGAGCTAGATGTCCAACTTTTTCCACTTCCCAGCTGGTCTCTCATTTTGCCTGCTGATTGGTGCGGGGCAGGTGGCCTACAGTCCACAGCATCAGAGCTTCTTTTTTTTTACTAAAAACAACTGCGGCTGAAAACGACGTTAATCAGCAAATTTGCTTTAAACCAAAACAATGAGCTTAAAGAGGCTAAAAAAGCTGCAGTGAATGATAACAATGAATGATTGTGTGTTTTTTTTTAAATATAAATGTTAATAAATAAGTGTCAGTTATCACATAAATAGTGATATTCAGTGTTGTTGCTTAATGTCATTTTCTTAGATCCTTAAATCGTCCAGTGCCCAGTCCCCAATCAAGGAGCGGAGCCGGGGGAAATCCTTATCACCACGGCGACGACAGAGCAGCCCCCAGCGACGCTTCCCGCGCAGAGACAAATCGTGAGTGTTTTTTATTGTTTGTCTATTTGTTCAAAACTTACAGCAGATGGTGTGTGTGTGTGTGTGTGTGTGTGTGTGTGTGTGTGTGTGTGTGTGTGTGT
>NC_048424.1:2094904-2098826 GCF_013103735.1 Etheostoma cragini | reverse complement strand
GTGTGGTGTGTGTGTGTGTGTGTTTGTGTTTGTGTGTGTGTGTGCGCGCGTGTCTTTGTTGCTGACAGCTCAACATTATCACCAAGCAGACGAGTCCTTGTTCTGTTCAGCTGACACTCAGCAGCAGAGTGCCTCCCTTCTTCTTTGGCCACTTCCTGCAAATGAAGTACCAATCCGTATATAGGACCAGGGAGAACATGAAACAAAACTCTTTAGAGAACTCTATAGAGAGTTTTAAATCCGACTTGCTCAGTGGCCACCATGCACATATTGATTAACATGACTAAGGATCTTGTTTTAAATCATTAGGAGATCATGTTTAACTTAACATGAAAGCGGCCACTGTAGTTATGAAGGATATCTGGATTTTCAGTATAGGCTTTTAGTGTGTGAATCTATTTAATCTGACTACATTCCTGGTTAATTTTCCCAAATTGTTTTCTTAGTTTGAAGCGGTCTCAAACAAGTGAAAGAGTAAATGAAGTAATGTCTAATGTAATTACTGTTCTCTGGGAAAAAGACTGTTTAAAGGGTAAAAAAAACGGATATTCTTTCAGGGTTAGCAGCTCTTAATAACAGGGTGACTCACCACTCCGATTCAATGGCAAGGAAACCTTGACACAAACACAAACACAAACACACACACACACACACACACACACACACACACACACACACACATACACATACACACACACATACATGATGTAACACAATCTGACTTGGACAGCAGCTGCAGCCCAGCCATACTGTCGAGTCACCACATACACACACACACACTCTGCACCAAAATTAGTGACATTCCCAATGTTGCCATTTGGCGTGGCACTGCACTGACCTTTTGTTCTTATAAGAAGCTTGGATTAACCGTCATTATTCAGATGATTGTGTTTGTTTAAAAAAAAAAGGTAACGAAAAAAGGAGGTTTTCCATTATCTTTTCAGTCATCTAAAGTCAAATTTATCTCCTGTATCAAATGTAGTACTGAACTTGTTATTAGGTCTTTTTTTTTTTAAAGAAAAGGTATTACAGTTGCTTGAGGAGGGTTTATAACCGTCATGCTTATAAGTGTCTTAAACTTAATAAGGTGTCTTTAAGCCAAACTTGATGCTCAGCCCGTCATTGGCTAGAGACACGAAGTTCAGTGAGGTGAAACCAGCTAAAACCGGTTATTAAGCAAAAAGTTTGCTCATGAAATCTCATCACAAAGAGCTACATATATGTGAGTTAGAGAAAGGCCAAGTGAGTGTGGAAAGTTTCTTTTATTATCGTAAATCAGTTTCTTTCACCTTCAGGGTTCAATCTCCATAAAAGTTAATTGTCTCATCAGTGCAGAGAAACAGTTTAAATGATCAGGACACATCAGAACATCACATTACCACTTTAAACCACTCGAATGTGGTACTTAGAAAGTTTTTACCGCTATCAAGAGAGCACTTACACACTTAACATGTTGCCACTTCCCACAGACTGCTCCAGCCGAGACAGCCTAATGATCAGCTGCTGCGATCTGAACAGCTGAGAGCGTGTTTCAACAGCATCGGGTTATTTTAGCAGCATGATCAAGACGTTTTAGGAGGCTTTTAAAAGCACTGCCTGCTATACACCAACAAATTCAACACAACACAAAAATAACAAGTACAAAACATGTTTTGTTGTATGTTTATTAAAAAACAACATTCAAATACATTTTAAAAGTACAATTCTGTGAAATTCCCTAAAATTAAAGATAGAAGGAAAGAAAGCAAAGACATAGGAGCTTGCTCATTGACAAAAACAGGGTGAAGAGATGCAAAGAGGAGAAATAGAGAAGGCAAGAAAAAGAAAGGGAAAAGACAAGGGGAAAGAAGAGAATATATCAAAGAAGACAGGAAGAGAGAGAGAGGAAAGGTTGGAAGGAGGAAGGTTGCAAGTGACAGAAAAATAAGAGAACAAGGCCGAGCAGAGGTTAGGAAGAAAGGAGGAAAAAAAAGCTGTCAGTTCAACAGATTGGCTTCAAGAAATTACTCTTTTCCTTGATGTGTCAGAGGGAGAGCGCTTGAAATCAACCTTTTAAGCAGAAATTGCTGAAGTAAATAGTAGAGGATAAAAAAGAATGAGGGAGAATGGATGAGAGGAGATGACATGAGAGGCTAGTATAAGAAGAAAAAGAGGAAAGGGCATTTAGCATTTAATACTGATGACCTGACTTTTAGAACCTTTTACTGAAAAATGAGAGAGAGCTAAATCTCTTTCTCATCTTACGTCGTCATGGCTTTTTCAAATATTTTTTCGACATACTATTCTATGACTTTTTATGACATAATGTACTATGACTTTTTATTCGACGTAACTATACTATGTTTTCATGATTTTCTTTGACATACTATAATATGAGTTTTTTTCGACATACTATTCTATGACTTTATATGAAATACTGTACTATGACTTTTTTCGCCATACTATACTATGACTTTTTCCAACATAATATACTATGACTCTTTTGACATACTATACTATGACTTTTTTTTTGACATACTATACTATGTTGTTTTCATAATTTTTTTTGATATACTATACTATGACTTTTTGCGCCATAATATACTATGACTTTTTTTTCGACATACTATACTATGACTTTTTCATGACTTTTTTTCGACATACTATACTATGACTTTTTTATGACTTTTTTCGACATACTATACTATGACTTTTTTCCGACATACTATACTATGATGTTTTCATGATTTTCTTCGACATACTATACTATGAGTTTTGCGACTTACTATACTATGACTCTTTTTTTTGCCATAGTAGACTATGACTTTTTTTCGCCATACTATACTTTGACTTTTTCATGACTTTTTTCGCCATACTTTTTTTGCCATACTTTTTTTGCCATACTATACTGACTTTTTTTCAAAATATATACTATGACTTTTTCATGACTTTTTTCGACATACTATACTATGACTTTTTTTTTCCGACATAATATACTATGACTCTTTTGACATAGTATACTATGACTTTTTTTTCGACATACTATACTATGTTGTTTTCATGATTTTCTTTGATATACTATACTATGACTTTATGCGACCTACTATACTATGACTGTTTTTCGACATACTATACTATGACTTTTTCATGACTTTTTTCGCCATACTATACTATGACTTTTTTCGACATACTATACTATGACTTTTCATGACTTTTTTTTCCCGACATACTATACTATGATGTTTTCATGATTTTCTTCAACATACTATACTATGACACTTTTTTCGCCATACTATACTATGACTTTTTTCGACATAGTATACTCTGACTTTTTCATGACTTTTTTTTCCCGACATACTATACTATGATGTTTTCATGATTTTCTTCAACATACTATACTATGACACTTTTTTTGACATAGTATACTATGACTTTTTTTTCGACATACTATACTATGTTGTTTTCATGATTTTCTTTGATATACTATACTATGACTTTTTGCGACCTACTATACTATGACTTTTAGTCGCCATACTATACTATGAGTTTTGCGACTTACTTTACTATGACTCTTTTTTTTGCCATACTGGACTATGACTTTTTTTCGCCATACTATACTATGAATTTTTTCGCCATACTATACTATGACTTTTTTCACCATACTATACTATGACTTTTTGCGACATACTATACTATGACTTTTTTTTCGAAATACTATACTATGACTTTTTCATGACTTTTTTTTTCCAACATACTATACTATGACTTTTTCAAGACTTAATTTGCCATGCTATCCTATGACCTTTTTTCGCCATACTATACTATTACTTTTTAATGACTTTTTTCGCCATACTATACTATGACTTTTTTTCGACATACTATACTATGACTTTTCATGACTTTTTTTTCCCGACATACTATACTATGATGTTTTCATGATTTT
>NC_048424.1:2077712-2094804 GCF_013103735.1 Etheostoma cragini | reverse complement strand
ATACTATGACTTTTTTTGACATATATTCTATGACTATTTCATAACTTTTTTCGCCATACTAAACTATGACTTTTTTTTTCCGACATACTATACTATGACTTTTTTTTCGACATACTATACTATGTGGTTTTTATGATTTTCTTTGATATACTATACCATGACTTTTTGCGACATACTATACTATGACTTTTTTTCGCCATACTATACTATGACTTCTTCATGACTTTATTTGCCATACTATACTGTGACTTTTTCATTATTTTTTTTTTCCGACATACTATACTATGACTTTTTCATGACTTTATTTTTCGACACACTATACTATGACTTTTTTTTCCGACATACTATACTATGACTTTTTCATGACTTTTTTCGCCATACTATGACTTTTTTTTCGACATACTATACTATGTTGTTTTCATGACTTTCTTTGATATACTATACTATGACTTTTTTCGACACACTATACTATGACTTTTTTTCGCCATACTATACTATGACTTTTTCATGACTTTTTTTTCGACATACTATACTATGACTTTTTCATGACTTATTTTGCCATACTATACTGTGACTTTTTTCGCCATTCTATACTATGACTTTTTTTTCGACATACTATACTATGACTTTTTCATGACTTATTTTGCCATACTATACTATGACTTTTTTCGCCATTCTATACTATGACTTTTTTCTCGACGTACTATACTATGACTTTTTCATGACTTTTTTCGCCATACTATACTGACTTTTTTCGCCATACTATACTATGTTGTTTTCATGACTTTCTTTGATATACTATACTATGACATTTTGCGACATACTATACTATGACTTTTTTTCGCCATACTATACTATGACTTTTTTTCGACATGCTATACTATGACTTTTTCATGACTTTTTTTCCCGACATACTATACTATGACGTTATCATGATTTTCTTCGACATACTATACTATGAGTTTTGCGACTTACTATACTATGACTCTTTTTTTTGCCATAATAGACTATGTTTTCATGATTTTCTTTGACATACTATAATATGACTTTTTTTGAAATACTATTCTATGACTTTTTATGACATACTTCTGACTTTAGATGAAATACTATATTATGACTTTTTTCGCCATATATCCTATGACTTTTTCATGACTTTTTTCGCCATACTAAACTATGACTTTTCTTTCCGACATATTATACTATGACTTTTTATTCGACATACTATACTATGTTGTTTTCATGATTTTCTTTGATATACTATACTATGACTTTTTGCGACATACTATACTATGACTTTTTCATGACTTTTTTTGCCATACTATACACTGACTTTTTCATTATTTTCTTTTTCGACATACTATACTATGACTTTTTCTTGACTTTTTTCGCCATACTATACTATGACTTTTTTTTCGACATACTATACTTTTACTTTTTCATGACTTTTTCCGCCATACTATACTGACTTTTTTTGCCATACTATACTATGACTTTTTTTCGCCATACTGTGACTTTTCTTTCCGACATACTATACTATGACTCTTTTGACATACTATATTATGACTTTTTTTTCGACATACTATACTATGTTGTTTTCATGATTTTCTTTGATATACTATACTATGACTTTTTCATGACATTTTTTGCCATACTATACTATGACTTTTTTTTTCGACATAAATACTATGACTTTTTCATGACTTTTTTTGCCATACTATACTATGACTTTTTTCGACATAAATACTATGACTTTTTCATGACTTTTTTCGCCATACTATAACTATGACTTTTTTGGCCATACTACACTATGACTTTTTTTTGCCATACCATACTATGACTTTTTTTTACTGACATACTATACTATGACTCTTTTGACATACTATACTATGACTTTTTTTCGACATACTATACTATGTTGTTTTCATGATTTTCTTTGACATACGACTCTTTGACTATGACTTTTTGCAAGTTACTTAACTATGTCTTTTTTAATAATTTCCTTGAATACATCGACTTTTTTCGACATACTATACAATGAAGTTTTCATGATTTTCTTTGACATACTATACTATGATTTGTTTGCAACTTACCATACTATGACTTTTCTACGACATTTTTCGACATGCTATACTATGACTTTTTGAGACTTACTATACTATTACTTTTTCAGACTTACTATACAATGACTTGTTTTAAATTTCTTGGACATACTACACTAGGACTTTTTCATGAATTACTTCGACATACTATACTATGACTTATTCATGAATTATCCCAACAAAATATAGTGACTTCTTATTACATTTTCAGACAAACTATTCTGTGATATTTTTAGACAAAAATGAAATATAGGAAACAAGAAAAATTTTAATGGTGAAAATTGAAGAACTCTCAAGAAGAGTTCCTGAGAGGGATCACTTTGCTGGTTTGGACAGACAGGAAACAAATGACAAGTGTAGAGAATAGCCAACATAATGAAATGATAGTAGGGACAATTCAAAGGACACAATATATACATAAATGTAAACATTCGAAAAAAATGCAGTCAGGAGCACCATCCAGATGTTGCCAATGTCATAATATCATAATCCAGTCTTGAGCAAGATTGGATTATGATATCTCTACTATGTAACCTGGACAAAAATAAAACTGAAAAAAAAACTGAAGCACATCAGTCCCCTTTCCTTCAGCTTTATTAAATGAATGTGGAATTGTCTATTTCATAAATATTAGCTTTGCTTTACGTGGTTGACATTGAACGTTTATAGTGTGTTGCATCAGGATTGGGAAATCAAATTGCCAGTCTCCTGCCGACTCTAGCATCCTGCTAGCCAATGTGCGGGCATCAGACGTTAAGCTGGGTGGCCTCCTTCGGTGTCCAGGGGTGGTGTCCTTTCACTGAGACTTGGCTGGATCCTGGAGTGCCATCAACATTCAAACAGGAGATTTTTCCTGTATGCCAATCTGACGACCACATTCTGCTTCATGATGGATCATTCACAAATTGAAGAAGCTGATGGGATAATATTTCAATGGAATTGTTAATGTGACAGATAAAATTGATTTCCTGATCAAAAAAGTCAGAAAAAGTGCATAGTATAGTATGTCATAAAAGGTAATGGCATAGTTTGTTGAAAAATGTCAAATGTAAGTCATATATAGTATGTCCGAAAATGTCATAAAAGAGTTATAGAATAAGTATGTTGAAAAATATCTTTAAAAAGTCATAGTACGTTTGCAAATGTAAAATTAAAAAAAAGTCATAGTATAGTATGTTGAAAAATGTCATAGTATATTGAAAAAAGTGATAACGACCCATAGGATAGTATGTCTAAAAAAATGTCAATAAAAATCATAGTATAGTATGTTGGAAAATGTAAAATAAAGTCACAGGATAGTATGTCAGAAAAAGCTATAGTTTAGAATGTCAAATAAAAAAATGTTGGAAAATGTCAAAAACCCTCACACTATACAGTGCTGAAAAGAGTTATCAAAAACCAAAAGATAGTATTTTTTTAAAAAAGCCGGTTTAGCATGTTGAAAAAGACATAAAAAATTAATAGAATATAGTATGTCAGAAAAAAAGTCATAATAAAATATGTCAAAAAAACGTCATAGTATAGTATGTCCAAAAACTCATTAAGTCATAGAATGTCCAAAAATATAGTATGTCAAAAAAGGTATAAAGTATGTTGGAAAATATCATGAAAAGTCATAGTATAGTATGTTTGTAGATGTAAAAAAAGTCATATGTCGAAAAAAGCCGAGAAGCCAAAAAGATATTAAAAAGTCATATTATAGTATGTCAGAAAATGTCTGAAAACGTCAAAGTATAGTATGTTGAAAATGTCAAAAAGTAATAATATAGTATGTTGAAAAAAGTCATAGCATTGGATGTTGAAAAATGTTCAAAAAGTCATTTTATAGTATGTATAAAAAAAGACATAAACATAGTATAGTATGTCAAATTAGGTCATAAAAAATGAATAGAATAGTATGCCGAAAAAAGATATACAAAAGTCATATAAAGTAATAGTAAAGTTGTATAAAGTAATAGTATAGTGTGTTGAAAAGGTTATACAAAATTAATAGTATATACTGTGTTGAAAAAAGTAATAAAGTGTAATAGTAAAATATGTCAAAACTCATACTATAGTATGTCCAAAAACTCATTAAAAGTCATAGAATGTCCAAAAACTCAGTAGGCTGAAAAATGTCCAAAAGAGTCATAATATAGTATGTTGAAAAATGTCCAAAAAGTCATTGTGTAGTATGTTGAAAAATGGTTGTAAAATAGTATGTGGGGAAAAAGTCATTAAAAGAAATAGCAATAGTATGTCAAAAAATTTCAAAAAAGTCATAAAGTCATAGAATAGTATGCCAAAAAAGATATACAAAAGGCATAAAAAGTAGTAGTGAAGTATATAAAAAAAATTGTATAAAGTAAAAGTATAGTATGTTGAAAAGTTATAAAAAGTCGTACTATATTATGATTTCTTTCAAATACAGTTTACTTGTAATTGTTCATCCCACAGTTTCTATCACTGAGTGTGCAAAATGTTTTTGTTTTATTGCATCAATAAAACCCTTATCAACAAAATAAACAACTATCGAAACAGAGAATAAATTAAGAGCTTATCAAAAGAGCTGGTCGTTTTTTCTGTCTCACACATTAACTGACAGGGATTTCAGAAATACTATACTATAATTCTTTTTTATATACTATTCTGTGACTTTTTTATGATTTTTTGTGACATATACAATGACTTTTATACTTTTTGACAATGTTCAGGGACGAGTGAGAGGAACATGTGTTATGGCTGGTTAGTTAGGAAACAGTTTACACTAGTTTAGGTCTACTGTGGAACATTTAGGAAGACATGGACTTCTACAGTGGCACCCCTGACTGTTTACCTGCTGCTCTCTCTCTGTCTTTTAGGCCAGCCTCAGTGGAGAGGAAACCTCCGGAGCTCAGCACTCTCAATGATGGCTACCAGATCCGCATCTGATCTTCTACTTCACCTCCCAATCATCCCAAATCCGTCCAACCTTCTCCGCCACCCTGATCCTGAAAAGTCTCTACTTGCCACCAACGCAGGAGAGGAGTCCCTGCAGCTAGTGCGGTTTTAAACAGACAAATTTAACACAAAAATATGTTTCCAAAACCTTTCTGCACTGGAACAGGAAGAACTTCTTTAAAGCCGAGGAATCAGACAAAAAGAGGCTGGTCGGTCTGGTTTTTATACCTGTTTACCCAAGCAATGAATCCTTGACAACCGCCTTATCATCACACACCTGAGAGTGGCAGCTCTGTAGCTGAAGCACTTACCCTGACCTGAGAAAAAAGATCAGAAGAAGTGATATCAATGTATTTCTAGGTTAACATTTCATTTCAGCCGTTGTGTCCTTCGTGACAACAGATGTAACCAAGTATTTCTATGACCCCCTCAGTGACAACGTGTCTCAGAAAAGAGCTACAACATGGAGTGAGAGAGAAGAAAGGGTTAGGACAAATAAGTGAACATATTCCTATGTGATCAAGAGACGGGTAGCTGTGATGGAAGAGTGACAACGAAAACATGTTGGCTTCTCTTGCACTGAACACAACTAAAAAAAACATTAATTTATTGGTGCTTTTGGCATGTTGTCCTGTAAAATGATTGGTTAGCCTAATGCCACTTCTATAGCACAATTGTACTTCTGCAGTTAATGTATTTTGTAGGGGATGGGAGTGAGGATGGCTTTCATTTTGCTCTCAGTTTTCCAACAGGGCAGAAGCTGCAGGGACACAGATCAGAAGGAAGCAGATTGATGAAGGTGTACTTTATTCTCACATGCCTGCTCAACTACTGCACACAAAAGATCACCAGAGGAACGTTCAGAAGTAATGCTTCAGTTACACTTTTGACTTTCCCAAAAAACCTCCTGAACCAACCGCAGCTTAAATGAGATGACTAATTAGGCTTCCACATGCAGATTCTATTGATCATAATGGACAAGTTTAGAAGAAGGAGAGGGCATTCAATAACGTATGCAAAAATGAGTCGAAACGAAGCGAAGAGGTGAAAAGGAGTAAGAAGAGCGATGTTTCACTGCAGAAGACCAGTGAAGGATCATTAGAGCACTGCGGCAAACCTCCTGCCTTCCCTCCCTTCTCATTTTCCTCTTCCTCTGCCCTCTGTTGACACATTACTGAATACGTAACCACAGCCCTGTTTCCATCCGAGCCTTGTGAAAGATAGAAAGGGAAAAAAATCAAATACAAATGAGAAGAAGTTTAAATGAAATTAAAGATTATTTTAAAGTGGGGTTGTATGAAGTACTTACCCTCAGTGTATTAAATTAAATTAGTTTGGAGAAGGAGACTGGAGTCCCGACATGGAAGCTAAGATACATTCTGGTGTGGACGGGGGCAGCAGGTAAGCGTTTTATAGACACCTAAAAAACTCAGTTTAGCTATATGCTATTTTTAAAATCTTTACCTTGCTGTCAGACTGCCCTTTCAAACCGAACCCTTTGTATCCATCTATGCTCTTTTTAAAGCCAGACAATTCTTGACAAAAACATACATTTGACCTTAGCAGAACACAGGAGTTGCCGGTCTACTGCTGCCACCATCGGTTAGGTTGTGTGTGTTGTTGTGTGACTCTGACATTTTAAAGTGCCCGGCCCATCCACACGCCTCAGAGCAGAGGGGGGTCTGGCTCGTCCACACAGCATTTCGGGATGGGAGAAAAAACATGCTCTGATCATTGGTGGCGCTTCGCTCCACATGGTACCACTATAAATAAAGTTGTACGATAGAAAACCCAGACTGGACAGCTAGTTTAGCTAGCTGTCTGGATTTACCCTGCAAACATCTGAGAACCAGGTAACCATAGTCCTCAGAAATCCAGCGGAAAAAGCAAAGAAAGCGAGAGGAAATGAACATTGGCGCAAATACATTGTTGGAATTTCCTGAGGCACCAGAGCAATGTGGAAGTGGAACATCAAGGATATTGACTAGTAATACACTGACTATGGAGACGTACTTCATACAACCCTGCATCAATGTATTAAAATCCAATTACTAGTAATTACAAAACAACCAAGCAGAAGGCCAGTGGAGGTTCGTATGTTGATCAAACCCAGCTGTAGCCGACCCATGTGTTCACACAGTAAACATCATTTTGGTCAGCTGGCTGTTGCCGTTACAGCTGTTCCACTAACAGCTGGAATATCAAATCACTTAGCTGGTCCGAGTTTAGCTGCAGCCAGTTTGTCCACTTAGACAAACAAGGAGTGAAGGCAGATGTTGTTGGCTGGGTGAGCGAGCACTCTGTAACAAAGGCCTCATTCAAGACAGATTCATCTGCCAGAGGGATTTATCACTCTCTGCATGCTGTCAGCGGATATTAAATAAAAGCGGTCAGGACCGCAAGGTCAGAATCCTTAGAGAGCCCTAGGATGATGTTTTGGTCCCCAAATGACTCTTATTAGATTTATCAGGTTGTATTTCAACAACGAAATAATCCCCTTTGCCCTTTGTTTTAATACTCTAAAAACAAAAATCTATTTATAGTGAAAAGATGCAACTGTAATTCTGCAACATGAGGGTGCATATCCGCTCGGTTTGGTATTTGACGACCTAGAACGTAAGAAAAAAGTCAGTGTTTTTTTGAGGGAGACAAATAAGAGTCTGTAAAGTTCTTATAGCAGCTCGTGAATTGTTTTCCGCGCTGAGAAGCCTCTGTACCAAGTGACCTATGAGAGTACATTTAGTACTGTATACATTGTTTCACGCTCGTATGCGTGATGTATCGTAAGGATTGTCCAAACCAATCTAATCAAGTTTGAATATGATTGTTTTTTGGATTCTCCTGTTGAGGCCTTCGATGAATCACAGCTGAGAAGCTTGAAATCAAAGAATCTTGAAATCTCACATGTCCAGTATGATATATATATGTACTGTACAGATTTAACCCTTCACACTAGGAACTATACAGGTTAGTGTTAATTAAGAAAAGATGTATTGATTAGAAGAACTCAGTAAGATGCCTTGCTCAATGGCATCGTAAGGGTGGGAGAAGAAAATAGTGGGATTTTGTTCAGATTAAATACATGTTTTGAATCTAAATGATTGGCTACTTTAAACTTTAGGATCCTTGGAAAAATGACGACTATTACGATTTACTCAAAGAAAAAAATGGTGTTTCCCGAAATCAGGTGAAAAGATTATCTTTTATCAAGCTGCACCAGGCAACTTAAAGTGACATTAAGGGAGTCCTCGTAAACTTCTGAAGGATTTGATCGACCAGAAACAATACAAGTCGTAGCGGTGTTAGTTGCCATACATAGAAATACTGCTCTATTTAAAAGGCACTCCTCTGGCCACTTGGAGCGCTATAGAGCGTTGTATTTTGTGTTGTTGGTGTCTCATGCACGCAAACTAGGACGTGGATCAGGGGCTCTTCCACTGATCGACAGTTAGTGGCGGTAACGTGCCAAGAAATGGTCACAACGGCCGGGAAGACGCAAACATGGATGCAAGTTTCTAATTCTCCAAGAAATTGTCTCCGCAATAATTTAACTAGAAAGTAAATTAAGTCAACATGAAACGCTGAAAGTTAGTTCTGAAAGTTATAATTCAGCAACTTTATTATTAATCCCACAAAGGGCAATAAGTTAAGAGCAGCCAAAGACAACTCACTCATAACATATAGGTCAACACCATAGAAAGTAGATAAATAATAATCCAAAAATAGATCTTGTCCATTTAAAAGTCAAATTGCATTTGTCATCTGCATCCACTTTGTGATTTAATTGGAATGGGTGTATTAATATTAATATTATTATCTTTTACAATTGCCTGGTGCAACTTTAACTTTATATAAAATGGAGCAAAGATAATCTTAAATGCCTGTAAAGTGTGATGGAAAACCTGAGCAGCATCATGTTACTTTTGGTGTTTTGGTCCCATTAATCATCAGCTGAATATTGTCATCTGATTGTTTTATGTATTTCTTTGAATGTTTCACAGTGTTTTGTTGCTTTCAGAACAAGTGTGTGTTTTGTTGCCAATTGAAATTTTCTTCCTAGCTTTTTGTTTAATAAAGAAAAAAAGCTATGCACTCACCGTGTTAGAGAGCAGGTTAGGACAAAAAAAACAGAAAATCCCAGTCTTCCACATTTCAAACGATGGAGGAGGAAGGTGTTTGTGGCTCGAGCTACACAAAAACAATTCACTTTTAAAACATCTGCAAAGAAAAACGTAATGATTCTACTTATCATAAAGCAGCTTTCCCTCTGGGTAGATCCAGCCGGATACTATTTGGTGTTTCTGATGTTTGGCCAGCAGGGGACCATAGCAACGCCTAGAGACGAGAGCTGACCCAAAGCCACCAGCTCCACATGTTAACATTTATATTGAAGCTTAAGTGTTGATACTTTCTAAAGTCGTGGTGTGTGTTCGCATACAGAAGAAGCACAAAGCTGCGTTTGCTTTTTTATATATTACAGTGTTAGATTCATGGGGGCTCGTCCGGGATAATCTGTTGTAACAACATTCAAAATCTTTTTCACAGCGCAGTTGTAGACAAACAGAATAAGGAATTGATGCAACATATCTTGGGACTACGTTTTTCAGGACGTTTGTGTATTTTTTGGGGAACTTATACAAATGGAGATTCTACAGTTACCGCGGACCTAAAGTTGACTAATTTCTCTCGATGCCCAGATTGTCATTAAAACGTTGAATTCAAAGACAGACATCAAAACTGCAGTTCTGTGGCTTTGACCCAACAACGGTGACAAACTACCCGACTGCGCCGCAGGGACACGGACAGTAAAGAAAAGAAGAAACCTGAAAGTGTGAGACTCAATGTAGCGGCTGAAATCTGTTTCTATGTCAGTTTTCTGTGCTTGACTATTTATCTTACTGAATGTTTTCCTTTTTTTCTTGTTTTGTTAGTTCAAGGTTCGGCTTGTGGTTTGACTTCTCAAATCTGTTATATGGAAACATTTGGGTTTGATTCATTGATTGTACTTTATCATTTTGGATGAGAAGCATTTGTTTAAAAGAAAAAGCAAACGAACACCTTGTAGTTGTAGCAGGTGTTGTTTTTCATGGCCTTGGATTTGTTCCCAAAGTGCTGATACCACGTTTCTCAACTCCACCCTGGTCCTGAACTTACTTTCCTGTGAAATGTATTAATAAGGAATCTTTGGTAACCCTTTACTTGAAGGTACCTACATAAGAGTGACATGACACTGTCATGACACATGAACCCTAACCATAACTTGTCATGACAAAATCGAATGACACTTACTAAAACAAGAGTTACGTCATAAATGTTGATGACTTGTTTTTAATGTTTACGACATGTTCGTGACAGTGTCATGTCACTCTAATGTAGATACCTTCAAGTTAAGTGGAACGAAAACTTTTTAACATGCTGGACACAAATATGACCGAGGTCTGCAGGCCTACTCTAATATGACTTTATGATTTTAAGATGAATTATGATAACTGGTCTCTCTGTCCTATAAAAACTTTACACATTAGCTGACAACATGAAGGCTAGAAACAATAAATCAAAACGTTCCCTGTAGCTTATGATAATAACATTTAAAAATGTTGCTGTATAAAAACATTTTTTTTTACTTTTGGTATGAACAAATGGAATTGACAAAACAAAAGTTACTCAAACCAGATTCAGCGCAACATATCTGAATGATCTTAAAACTTTAATTATTCTTTGGACGTTGGTGTAATCAGAGAAGAATATATTGTCTTAGTTTTGACTTTTTGTTGTTTGGAGCAGTTTCTCATGTGCATTGTTCAAAAAAAGAAAGACGTTTTGATTCTGTCTTCAGGTTATGCATTGACTATTTCTTCTTCTTTGGTTACTTGGTTTTGTTTTCCTACTCAAACAAGTTCTAAGAACATTTAACGGCAGACAGATCTGATCTGTGATGCAACGAACAAAAGGGACAGTCCGACTTCCACCAAACGCTTGAGTCTCTTGACATAAGATGAGCAAAAAAATCCAGTGTGGTGTGTGTGTGTGTGTGGGAATTGAACACTAAAAACCACTGTAACTGCATTCAGCGATCAAACAGAGCTGATTGGAGGACCACATCAGAAAGCTGTTTGACACACACACACACACACACGTACACGTACACAGACTATTATTCTTTTTCAGAGCGCTTGTCCCCTGTGTGAGAACGTGGTGTGGTTTTGTATTCCTGTGGAGATCAGTAGTTGGAGATGTGACCCTCAGTAGATATGATTATGGTAACTTTCCTACTGTTACGGTATCAGACGTCTGACTGACAGACAGCAGCTGTTTCTATCAACAACTGTAGCAGCATGTGTTCTTTTAATAAATGATCTATGTTTTTAACTTTGTTTTTTACTTTTCACACGCCTCATGAGAGTGATTGACTGATTGGATGGTTGATAGAAGATAGAAGAGAGGTAAATATATCACTTACATTTTTTAAGTGCTGGTATTTACAGTTTTTTATGACTTATTCTGCATAATATAGTTTATTATGGTAAACCTTAAGCATGAGTATGTATGCATGTTTTTATCTGATGAATTTAGTTAACATTATGTAAGTAAAATCAAAATTTGAATCTTAGAAAGAAAAGTGCAATTTAAGCCATCCGCGTCGGCATGTTGAGTTGAAACAAC
The DNA here is from genome assembly GCF_013103735.1 of Etheostoma cragini. Lineage (NCBI taxonomy): Eukaryota > Metazoa > Chordata > Actinopteri > Perciformes > Percidae > Etheostoma > Etheostoma cragini. The sequence goes on along the minus strand of NC_048424.1, from coordinate 2,083,123 downwards.
AAACGGTTAAAGAAAGAATGAAATAACGTTCAAGAAAAGAAAAAGGTGCGAAGGAAGAGAAACACGAGGAGGAAGCTGCAGTGGAAACTACGGTGTGGTGTTATTCTTCTTCAGATGACAGTCCTGTATACACACACCACGCTGCAGCCTGGCTTCTGATAAATAATCTACTTACGTCCCACTGCAGATGTGTGTGTGTGTGTGTGTGTGTGTGTGTGTGTGTGTGTGTGTGTGTGTGTTTTAACAAGCACATGAAGGCAGCAGATTTACAGAAATAATCCTTTTCTCATCCATGCAGCAGTTTTGGGTTTGGAAGACAGGGGAGGCTCATCTCGCTCTCTGGCGTATGATTGTGTGGGTTTGTTTGTGTGAAAGAGAGAGACTGTGTGTTGTGTGTTTGTGTGAGAGACAGACTCTGTGTGTGTGTGCGTGTGTGTGTGTGGAGATGACTTGCACCTCCCTCTCTGTCATAAGGATTAAGCAGTTGACCAAGCTGTCAAGATGAGAAAAAAATTAGCTTTTCAAAAAAAAAGAAATGTTAGTCTCCTACTAGGTTTGAAATTGTGATCTGTACTTTTTATAATTCTTAACTAAATCCTTTCCACAGGGGTTGATCATTGTTAAAAACTCATTTTCCCCCACATGCTATGTTTCAAACCCTGACCTCTGCAGTGCTTATCTGCTCACAGTCCTCCTTTCTTGAGGATCAGAAGCTGAGAATGAAATCCTAATAACATCGGGCCTAACGGTGACGTCACAGTGTGGCGGAGGACATCGCTGCAGCACAGAGACGCTAAACCACCGCAGGGGGGCACAGACAGGAGTTTCAGAAGGTGTTGAGTTAATAGTTGTGGCTAAACATAGCTTCTCTTTCCAGTGTTGTGGTACGTACACACTGTGGAAATGGTTCCCACTGTATCTGAGTCCCACTTTCTAATACATGTATTCCACATCAGGTTTACTTAGACTCCACAAGTGGGATTGTTTAGCTTTGCACATTGACGTTTTTTATGTCAAAATTGATTGTGCACTAGTGTCTCCTCAACAAATCTCCAATTCAAAAAATGTCCTCACCACACTCCTCTCTCTCTCTCTAACAGCAGAGTTACCACAATGTCATCCAAGTGAGCGTAGAAAAAGGTGAACCTAAACCTCATTTCTATGTTTATAGAATCAAATGCCCTCTGCCAACAGTCTGCAGGCCCCTGTCACTGAGACTTCATGTTGATTTCAACATATTCTAATGGTGACAGGATATTACATCACATAATAAGACCCGGAAACTTCCCTGTTTATCCATATGTTCACTAAATGTTCCAAACAGTGAACTCTGAGCTATTTAAAGGGTAAGGACACACACCTGCCCTCACTGCTCCATCACAGGTTAACCCACAGGTCACTGCTGCCATCTAGTGTTCATAAACTTAAAGAAATGGTTTCTCTGGTGTCCCTGTGAAGGAGTTGGTTGGGATGTAGCCAAGAAATCTGATGATTTTGTGCAGTGATCTACGGAAGCCCTGAGAGCCCAAGTGAGGGGCAAAATACTGTTGATCCTTTTTCTAAGTCTGATCAAAACTGTTTCGTGTCCTGACTTAAGACTACCAAGAGGAATCCTAGGGGAGAATCCCAAGAGGAATACCAAGAGGACTACCAAGAGGAATCCTAGGGGAGAATCCCAAGAGGACTACCAAGAGGACTACCCGGAGCTCGCGGCTGCACAATGTTTGTGAGGAGAGCCAAAATAAACTGTGCAACAACCTATCTTTCTCACACACAGTCAGTCTCTCTCTCTCACACACACACACACACACACACACACACACACACACACACACACACACAGTCATAGTCTCACACACACACGCACACACACACACACACAGACACACACACTTTACAAAGACAAACATTGGGGAAATCCAGCCACTTCTGTTGAAAACTAAACATAAAGTTCAGCCGTGTCCCATTATAACACCTCTGTCCCATCAGACCGAGGAGGACAAACAGCTGACGCCCTGCTGAACATGGAAACAACAGACTGTCTGCTGCTTTCAACAGCTATTCCTCTAAAGACAAATGAGCAGGAGAAAGCAGCCAACTCCCTTTATACAAGAACAAGACAAACAGCCATCTTCCTTCAGGAACACACATGGTAACGTTGCATTAAAGGCCCCCAGGAGAGACGGACGCTGTGTGTGTATTCCTTTGAGCAGCACATGTATGTTCCATTTGAATGTTAAATCACTTCAACTCTCACGACAACATCAAACCGACAGCAGCCATGTGTAAAAACACAAGTCCTTTATTTACAACACGTCTAAAATCTCTTTCCAAAATGTTAGAAAAAATACATCCACTGGTAGTTATTAGTTGATTATGTATTAAGTCTGAAAACATAACACAATGTCCATAAGGTTCATCCTAACATACTTCTTGACACCGATGGCACTAAATTAAGACCCCGGATTGGTTTGAGTCTGCAAGTTCAAATTTCCAAATATTTGGTAAATTATAAACTATACACTATACTATACTATACTAACACAATATAAAGAAAAATAAATCATTTCCAAGGCAAAGTATACAGGGGCAACTTGGAAGGGTGCAGGAAAATGTATGGACTCCATCACTCAATCAGTGAGAAGAGGATTTTAAAGGTGCTCTAACAGATGCTGGGTGACGTTACTTCTTGTTGACGTTTGAAGTTTTTTCAAACAAAATGAGTTTGCCCCTCCGTCCTCCTCTTCCCGTCCCCACCCTTCTGTGCTTTGGCACATTAACCCCCCCACCCCCAAATCCTTCTTGTTGGTTATTGGTTGGAACGCTGTGTATGTAGCTTCATGGTGCAGGTGGGCACAGTTTGCTTTTCTTGCCGTTTGTAGACCCTGGACTACAGAGACTTTTACAGTGTGTTCAGGGGACAGGCAGCTAGCAGATAGTGAGATGTTTTTTACAGTGTGTTCTGGGAACATGCAGCTAGCAGATAGTGAGATGTTTTTTACAGTGTGTTCTGGGGACATGCAGCTATCAGATAGTGAGATGTTTTTTACAGTGTGTTCAGCTAGCAGATAGTGAGATGTTTTTACAGTGTGTTCTGGGGACAAGCAGATAGTAAGGAGATGTTTTTTACAGTGTGTTCTGGGGACTAGCAGATAGTAAGGAGATGTTTTTTACAGTGTGTTCTGGGAACATGCAGCTAGCAGACAGTGAGATGTTTTTTACAGTGTGTTCAGCTAGCAGATAGTGAGATGTTTTTTACAGTGTGTTCTGGGGACTAGCAGATAGTAAGGAGATGTTTTTTACAGTGTGTTCTGGGGACATGCAGATAGCAGATAGTGAGGAGATGTTTTTTACAGTGTGTTCTGGGGACAGGCAGCTAGCAGACAGTGAGGACATGTTTGCTGTATCTGAAACAAATGTTGAAGCCTAAATCCCGCGTGACATCGCTTAGAGCGCCTTTAAAGGAACGGCACAGTAGCCGGTTCCTATCATCCTTTTTTTATGTCCAAAACTTGAAAGATGAGAGAAACACTCTGTATTTTTCAGAATTAAATGTTTGTCTGAATGGGTGAGTGAGGGTCGGGGGGGCGTTAATGTTAGTGCTCCAACAATTATTGTCAATATCGCTTAATCTGCCAATTATTTTTAAAATCGATGGTTTAATATATGCTTGTATTTACTATATTTATGTTTTTATTCTGAGTCTTTTGCCTTTATGAGGGTACTGTCAGGGGGAGTTGCAGAAACCCTTCGCTGGACAGCTGCTGTCCAATGACACTCAAACGTTTTCTATTCTATTCTTCTTATCCTTTGTTGTATAAAATGTCCGGCGCAGTTTCTCCAAGTCCTTACATGTCTTGTTTTGTCAATCCAATCCTAATAAATACGGTTTAATATAAAAACAAAGAAAAGCAGTCATCTTTATGTTTGAGGGTCTGAAAACTGCCTTTTCTGCATAATACGATGCTTTAAACGATTATCCAAATCTGGCTGCAGGGAACTGTTCCGTTGATCGACTGATTGATTCGTTGACTAATCTCTCGGCCAAATCCTCCTCCTCCGCACTTTCACTTCAAGTAGTAGTGTTCAGGCTTTAAATACGTTCCATCAGAGATTCACATTATATACCTAAGTGGAACTTCATTTTTTTGCAAACAAGAATTAAACTTAAAAGTTAGTTTCCCTTGTAAATGTCCCTTGTTAATGTTTGTACATCCACGCCATGTTTATAACGTTTGTTTATCTTTTACACTGAACTGCTCTGCAGGGGTACAACAGGGAACTGTCCTCCTGCTCTGTGAAAGTTAGGAAACCTCTGCAGATTTTCAAAAATAAAAAAAGATTGAATCTAAAGATCTAAAGTAGTCTTAGATGTTGGCATTCAGACAACATTTACACATGCTCCAATAAAGTATTTGTACTTTAGCAAACGCTGTGCAGGTTCCAACACATTGCACCCTCTAATTGTATTATTATTTAATTGTATTTAAGATATTACAAATAAAAAAGTGGCTCAAGTTAAACAACAAATGCTCTAAAAGAAGGTTTGTAACTCAAACACCAAAATAAATGCACCTGTGCTCCACAGCTGTGTGATGTTAGTCCGGTTTCAGTGCGTGTGAGAACTGAGCTGCGCTGTGAGGCATCGTGCTGCGAGGGCTGTGATTGGCTGTCCAGGGACGCCCGGCTCAGCGCCGGAAGCGGAAGTGGGCAAGGAGAGGGAGGTGATCGGACGAGTGGTGCTGGTTGGGCAGCCCGTTGACTTCCTCCATCTCCGACTCACCGACCAATGACAGCCTGCCCAGCAGTTGGAGGCGCCGCCCACCAGGAAATGAAGGTGTGATTAATTCTTTTAAAGAGAACAGAAGGAGAAAGAGAAAGAGAGATGGAAGTGTGACAAGATAAAAGAAGAAGGGAGATCAGTAAGAGAGGTAAAGACTAGTAACGTCCCTCAATACTTTCTGAATGAATCACCAGTGGTTTAAGGCAGCGTCTTCATCTTGTTCACCTTGTTTTGTTTGGATATTTTCTAATGGAATACAGTTCTGTTGTGTAACATTACAACCATCGTAGGCGAATAAATCAATAAATCAATTACAGAGCTAGAGGACAGAGGTAATAATTCCAAGAAAAATGATCTTGAAGAACAATTATTGGGGATTAAAGTCTTACATTTATGAGAAAAAACCGTGACACATTGTTTCTTTTCGTCAACGAGCCGCATGGCGTCACTGTGTGAGGTTTGATCGACTTCATCACACCTCGCCGCTGCTCGCCGTCGAGCACGTCATCACATTAAACTCGGTTATTGGATTTGGCAACAAGCTAAATACTTGTAAATTTAGCCGACAATCTTGTGTGTGTGTGTGTGTGTGTGTGTGTGTGTGTGTGTGTGTGGTGTGTGTGTGGTG
>NC_048424.1:2047639-2077612 GCF_013103735.1 Etheostoma cragini | reverse complement strand
CACACACACACACACACACACACACACACACACACACACACACACACACACACACACACACACACACACACCTAGTGTCTGTAGGGCAGGTTTAATCTGGTGTTCATAATGGTCCTCCTGGACTTCTTGAAGACACAAAATCTAAAGAAACAAGAAAAAAAGAAAAGACGATGTTACATCAGATCTCAGGTCAGATTTCACAGATTTTACAGTATCTGCTCAAAAGTATCCGAACACTTCCTGCCCACTTCGTTCTGTGCACTTTTGGCCTGGGGCTTTTTTGTTTGAGTTTGAAACTCTATTCATCTCCGAAGAAGGGAAATGTACAAAATGTTATTTAAATTTTGTGTCCCCAAACTTTGGGTCAACAGTTAGTCTTTGTCTCTATCCTGTTTCTACATGACGAGGCACAAAGCCAACATAAAGAAATGTTTTCCAAAGCCTTCAATGCCAATCATTGATTAAATGTTTAAACAATATTGAGTTGTCTAAATACTTTTGACCATCGAGTGTAAATCCTGTTGCTTCTACATTCTGCCATCTTGTCCCCGCAGGGATCATTAAAGGTCCCATGACATGGTGCTCTGTGGATGCTTTTATATAGACCTTAGTGGTCCCTAATACTGTATCTGAAGTCTCTTTTATATAGACCTTAGTGGTCCCTAATACTGTATCTGAAGTCTCTCTTATATAGACCTTAGTGGTCCCTAATACTGTATCTGAAGTCTCTTTTATATAGACCTTAGTGGTCCCTTAATACTGTATCTGAAGTCTCTTTTATATAGACCTTAGTGGTCCCTTAATACTGTATCTGAAGTCTCTTTCCCAAAATTAGCCTTGGTGCAGAATTCCAGCCACTAGAGCCAGTCCCACAATGAGCTTTCCTTAGTATGTGCCATTTCTGAGTCTGTAGCTTTAGAGGAGGAGAGGAGGGGGGGGGAGGAGGGGGGCAAGGTGGAGGATGGGGTGTGGACTTGAGCAACTGCCCCTTTACACATTTAAAAGCCATGATGTCTCTCTCTCATGGGTGGGTCAAATTCCTTGGGCAGGCAAAGCAGAGAAAGGGGAGGTAAACTTGCTCCTTATGACCTCATAAGGGGCAAGTTTCCAGACCGGCCCTTCTGAGCTTTAATTTTCTCAAAGGCAGAGCAGGATACCCAGGGCGCGGTTTATACCTATCACCATTTCTACCCACTGGGGGGCCATAGGCAGGCTGGGGGATAAAGTGAAATTGTCATGCCATGGGACCTTCAAGGCTTCTTGAGATCCAACCCGCTCACATCAGCGTTGTACTGCTGGATCTCAGCCAGCAGGTTGGGCAGCCGGTGGTCCCAGGGCAGGACACCAGGCTGACAGTGTCGGTACAGGTAGGCGTTGTCCTGCAGCAGATCCTGAGACAGGATGTTGTAGGACATCACTGAGAAGTCAAACGCTGTGCTGTCCCCTGGTGGTTGGGTGTCGGCGCTGCAGACAGGAAGGGTCTCCCAGTGTCTCTGAAGACCTGAGGAGAGGGATAGGAACACTAACAAATATAAGGGCTTATAAATTCAGACTATATGGTAGTTTCAACAGCTCTATGATAATGTCCTCCTGATTTGTGTTTGACATCAGGTTAAACATTAAAAAATGAGTGCTTTACTTAAAGGACTTATAGACACTACTTAAAGACACTGTGTGTGTTCATGTAGGCAGAACAAAGTGTAACTTGTTCATTATATTACATCTTCTTCCACTGATGTGTAAAGGCATGAGACAATGACAATCCATCGTAAGGGGTTGCAATGTTGCCCATAGAAGTAGAACAATAGGTTAACATGTCTCCCTGTGTTTCCGTCTCTTTTTACTGTTAAACTGTCCCATAAAAGGCAAATATGACGTCTTGGGGGAAAAAATGAACTCTAAATCTCTGCATTTTGTCCCCCTCAATTTGGGCTAGGGCTGCACGATATGAGGAAAAAAAATCAAATTGGGATAACTTTGACTGGTATTGTGATTGCGATATTATTCCTACTATGGGAGGAAATGATTGTTTTTCAAGATCAAGATGAACTTTATTGACCCACATCGTGGGAAATTTTTCTTGGGCACTTCACCCACGCTGCTGCCATAGTAACAACAAACAAACACAGACAGCATGTACAAACAGCAGATACTGTACAAGACCATACAACATACTGCACTACGGTCCTGATGGTTTTTATGAAAACATGGTGTCATGCAATGCATTAGTTAAGCATTACGCATAATAAATAACTAAATAAAATAAATAAAAAAAGAGATTACAAGAATTCCAATTCATCCATCGTGGTGCAGGCCTGTTCTGCCTTCTACTGGCGCTAGTTAGGAGCTTCATAGACACTGGGATTTGTTTCATTCAGTTCAGTCATTTTTCATGTTAAAATGGTAGCAAGTCTTGGATGGAACAAGTAGAGCTTTTAAAAAAAGAAAAAAGAAATCCCTTACACAAACTGGATTACCTATTCCTAAAAGGTTTCACAGTCTTGTAAATAGATTTTTATCCCAGAGTAAGGATGAAATAAATCCAAAGAGTAGCTGGAAAGTGAGACTAAAAACATTTGCCCTGCTCGGAAAATGGTCGGCAGACACCTACAGTACGTTACAAAGTGTACTTAATGAATCAAATAACGCAGAACCAAAAAGTGAACTTACATCTCTCTGGTTTGGCGTCTTCCTGTTGTCCAACAGGTGGACAGGTTCCAGTTGGAGGAGGCTGCCTGCTGGCTTCGGTTCTGTCTCCCTGCTGGGACAGAAGCCCCGTCCACGGCCCACCATCACTATTTCTGTCTCTGAACTGTCCCTCTGGTGGGGGGGGGGTTGTTTTCCTCTCCCAGCCCCCTCCCCGTTCCTCTGCAGCCCCGCCTTTGAACCAGGGGTTTGGTCTGTGCACGGGAACTTTATCCTGTTTCCACTTGGGAGTTTGAGGCTGGGAGTCTTTATTCCCGGTTTTAGTCCTTACTACGTCTTTGTCTCTGCAGTGTGTCCAACCGGGGCCTCTTCCAGCTCCCTTCGTCCCTCTGTCTTTACCTCCATCTTTGAAGCCGTGGTGTGGTCGAGGGCGGCTGTCTGTGCTGGAGTCCCGGTGATGGTGCTCCTTCATGGAGCCTCCGTCCCTGGCCTTGCCTGCCTTCGCCCCGTGTCCTCCTCCTTGGTGTTTGGTTTCTTCAGCGCTCCTCCTCTCCTCCGCACTCTTCCTCCGTTTGTGCGGAGGCTCTCTGTCGGGCTGCTCCATCATGAGGCCGGCAGAGGTGGAGAACGGATGCCAGCTGCCGCCAAAGGTGCCCGGTCTGATGCTCCGAGGGGGTAACGTCCGACCAGAGAAGACCCGTTGGGCAGCTGGGGGGCAGCGGGGGAGTCCAGGAGGCCGGGGGGGAAATCCCCGCACCGAGCACCATGGATGAGGAGCGGGGGTGCAGCGCGGGAAGGAGGAGGAGGAGGAGGCACCGCTGCTCCTGAAGCCAGCAGCCCTGCAGAGAGGAGGACGGCCGCGAGGAAGGAAGGACGAGCTGAAGGAGCTCAGCTGACGAAGGAACATGGGGGGGCTGGGGGGAGGAGAGGAGAGAGGAAAAGAAAGAGGTGACAACATTTAGAGCTGAAACGAATATATAAAGCTTTTGATTGTGTACTGATAGAGAACAAACCAGCAACACGTTTCAAAGGGTTATATATATTATATTATATTAGTAATTTAATATTTGATTGATTCCCGGTACTAGTCAGTATTCTTCATCTGTGTACTGCTTTCACATTTCCTCCAGGGTTAAATAAAGGTGAGAGGAAGGAAGGAAGGAAGGAAGGAAGAAAGTAAGGAAGTTAGTAAGGAGGGAGGGAAGAAGTAAGTCTAGAGGGAGGAAGTAAGTAAGTAAAGAGGGAGGAAGGAAGGAAGGACGGAAGTGTCTATCTATTTATACGTTTAAAGTAAATATTAAAGTACACAATGACGACATAAGTAATAAAATGAAAACAGGAGCGATGAGACAGCGAAACTACTGATAAGGAGGAATAAGACTTTTCTTTCATTATTCGTAGTTTAACCTTTTAAAGTTGTTGTAACAGCAAAGCAGAAACCGCAGCTAGCTGAACTAGCTGCTAACCAGAAGCTATGTGAGGTTTTTGGTGTAATTTCAGAAAACCTTTAGCTCACAACCAAGTAACCAAACGCCAGAGACAGTAGTACTTTAGATTAGAGCTGTTGTGTTTTGAATGGTGACTGTTAAAAAATCAGTTGAAGTGAGTTGAAGATGAACACAGCTCAAATAATGTCATTATTTTGTAGCCCTGACTAGCTAGCTCACGTGAACTTACTACCCTCCGGGGCTGGAGTGAGCATCGTTTATGTGTCGGCTTGGATGCATCTCCGTAAATTATTTACCAGCGAACATTATCGACGATTTAGCTCCGGGGGTTCATTGACTTATAAAAAAATAACAAGAAGCAGAGTCGCCCACATATGACGTAACAATATACGTATGACTAGGCGCCGCGTACACCCGTGTTGCCTTCGAGAACTCCAACAAAGCTCGTGTTTTCTAGTTTACACAGCAAAATAGTCCTTTACATGCGACTGGACGGGCAGAGGTTTATAATAGAAGGCTAAATAAAACAGCTACATGTACAAGCCACGTTGTGATTAAAAAAAGAAGAACACGAAAAGCATACAATTAATAACGGCAGTTACAGGTAATACCGATAAGTTAAGCGAGAAAGTTAAATAAAGACAACGGCAAATGGTTGGATTTTCCACTGGACTGCCTGTCAATAACAAAGTAGCAAAATACTTGGTGACGACGGTTTAATGATTTCACCACTTTAAGGGCCGTATTTAAAAGTAATTTCATTTTTTTCCGATTGCTAAAAGCATAATTTCTATCATTTCAGGCAGGCAGGCTACCCTCCCTCGCTGGAACTTGTAGTTGTTTCGCCCCGTTTCCCAGCATCGAATGCTATGATGCGAACCATTGAACGGACTACAGCCGGGCCGGTGCTACGGAATCAGAAGCCCGGATGGAAACGTAGCGCACAGCTACGTCATTCGAGAGCATCCCCGAAATCACTGAAATCATCCGTTGTTATGGCCCTATTCGGTAAAAATGTTTAATTAGGTTAAACCCGAGTTGGACTCCGGTTTTCCTCTTCTTTTAAGAAGAGCTGTCGAGAAAACTAGGATGACGAAATAAAAAAGGTAACTGTTTTGTAACGCTGACGTTAACAGTAGGCTACTTACGTGAAAAAGAGCCTCTTGTTGAAGACAAAGGTGCCGTTACAGGCGGGTGGAAAAGATGAAATGTCACCTTCTACCGACCGACATCTTCTGTTATTCCATATCACGTTATACCGTTAAATGGGATTGATAGAGAGCAGTGGTGTCTAGCAGGGACGGAGCTCTCTCTCTCATTCTCTCTCGCTCTCTCATTCTCTCTCTCTCTCTCTCTCTCTCTCTCTCTCTCTCTCTCTCTCTCTCTCTCTCTCTCTCCCTCTCATTCTCTCATTCTCTCTCTCTCTCATTCTCTCTCTCTCTCTCTCTCTCTCTCTCTCTCTCTCTCTCTCTCTCTGCGGATCCTGCCCCTCGCTCACTTCAGTGTAGGCCTGGACATTTGCAAGAAAGCAGCTATAACATCAGAAAACATCCTTTTTTTTTTGAGGCTTGTGTTGTCAATCTCTATCCTTGCTGATGTAAACACCCATAAATCCCAATAAAATAAACAATAAATAAATAAAGGTAGTGTAAATAAGTTCCCGACATGTAGCGTAGCCTACACTCCCTTCAGCCCTCTTTATGAGCAGAATGATGTTGGAACAGTTATTTTTAAATGTAGGACTAATCTAGTTTTTCCCATGACAAGAACAATTTACCCAGTTTTATTTACAATAGTGGTTAGAATTTAATGTTTAGTATGAAATAGAAAATAGTAATATAACATTATTTGTAGCTGAGGTAACGGCAGTAGTAATAGAAGTAAAATAGTAGTTCCATCAGTGATAGTGGGCCTACTACTGTACTATAGGATGTTTTTACTCTAGTTGTGGTGTTAAAGTGACATGAAGAAAAGTTTTTATATATCGTATTACAACATAAAGAAACGTTAAATATACATTTCAAATTTTTTTTTTAATTGATTTTACAGATGTTTGGGTCTGTAACATCTGCAGCGTTCAGTTTGCCAGACTTCTTCTTGCATGTGAACATCACCGCCATTTCAATGAAATAGAAACAGGCATTACAAAACCTTTATTCAGGAGTCAAACAGGATATCGGGGGAGGATTTTAAACACACTAGAAACGGGGAAACAATTTTAGGGAACATGTTTCCAAAATGTGAAATCCATCATTTGAAAGCGGGACTTGGGAACTGATTGTGAGGGAAGTTTGGAGGTTGTTCCTTCAACAGTTGTTGGACTAGTAAACTTGAGTTGTGTTTTGACTCTGTTGGAATTTGAGATGAAAAATTGAAGAAGACGTCACACCTTTGACTGGAGGGTCAAAGGTAAGATCTCCATAGCAACTGCAGTCAATCAACGACGACGACAGCGTGTCCCGTCAGTGTGTCCCGGAGGGAAACCACCTCAGCTATGTGTCCAAAAACAAGGCACGGTTACTTTTTCATCCAGAGTCTTAAAAAGCCTTCAGAGGGGACATTTCTACTGAAAATAAATCCTCCAAAGTTGCATTAGCAACCTGAATGAAGCCAAATGAGCATCATGGGGGCCTTTAGGGGGACTGGACTCTGGGCCTCGTTCACCGACCGTACTTCAGAAGATCTTTTTTCTTTAAATCCACTAATGCAGTTTTCCCAAAGACATTCACCAATGTTTTCTAATTCGGGATTTGTTCTTTATTTGGGGCATTTTTAGGCCTTTATTTTATAAGACAGCTGAAGACATGAAAGGGGAGAGAGGGGGGGGGGGAGGGGGGGGTGACATGCAGCAAAGGGCCGCAGGTCGGAGTCAAACCCCGGCCCGCTGGGTCGAAGAGTAAACCTCTATATCTGGGCGCCCGCCTTACCGCCTGAGCCACCGGGCGCCTGGGAATTGTTCTTCCGTAAGAAGAGAATCTACGCACATCGAAGTGGCGACGTGTCTCGTGCAAAATAATTTATCTCTATTTCTTTGATTCTACAGTTGTTTTAATTTGATAGGATTTGTTTTACAATACTTTTATCAATTATATGATTTTCATTATTTTGCCAAGCAGTATGGGCTTTTGCAATAAATTAAAACTACACGAACACTTCGATCCCCGTACATCATGTTAATGTGGAACCATGCCATCCAATAATTAGTGATTGATCACGCTAGTTATAGGATCAGAGTAGGACTTTACTGCTGCTGCGAGATGTTAACTCAGAGTGAGAGTAAAATATGAGACGGCTCGGTTGCTGTTCACTTCCTGCAAGACGAAGCTCCACTTAAAACATTTTTTTTTTTAATGTTTGGAGCCTCTTTAGACTTTTGTATGGTAATCTTACTTAATTCTCTCAACTTTTCTTCTAGTCTGGTGTCCTTTAATTGGGATTGACGAGGCGTTTACCTGCTAATTAGCAACAGCTGGCATGTGCGTACGAACGTAAGAAAAAACTTTAGAAGATATTAGTGAATGAGGCCCGTTGTGAGTAAAGCTGTTGCTCCAGATTGATAAAGTCAATGACAAAATGACTTGATACATGCATAGCAACATGGGGTGGGGGGGACACTGATATCAACTGATCGACCCCCAGAAGAGCATGAGATGTGCTGCTCTATTTCTCATATCTTACTCCTCATTGTGCCTGTACTCTTGGAGCCCTTTTGTTTTTGTGATTATGCTTTTTTTTCTGTTTTGTCTCAAAAAATCGTCTCAAAATACATTGTCTTCTCAGGGCCTGGCTTTCTTCGTGTCTTTCCTGCTCATCCATGCTCCCCCTTTCTTCTTCTGCAATCAAACAGCCAAGGAAGCTATGGTAGGCTGATGTTTTACTCAAAAACTACAATCACATATAAACAACAAAATGTTTCAACCCCTTTGCAAACTTTAAAGCAGTAACATCTGGGACATTATTTAAGGTAACTGAATAGATATTATATCATTTTAAAAGGCATTATTAAAATGATCACATACAGTAATGAGTGAAGACTCCATCCAGACTTCCCAATGTCTCTGGTGATCTTTTGGTTCTGTCATCCTTTTACTCTTTTGGTGCAAAGCAATCTGGGGGTCAGTGTAACAAAGCAGGGTCACTACTATAAGATATCTTGAAACCTCTTTGTCAGTTTCCAGATTAAAATCGATTATCCAGCAACTTTCAAACTCCTGCTTGGGGAGACAGGTCAGGGTTCATCAGCTGGGTTTAAAACACGAGTAAATGGTGATTGTGTGCTGTTCATCAAGTTATATGACCACTGTACCAACATCATTCTTAAAAGTTAGAGCAAGAACACGCTTCCTATTCATGTTTCAATTCACTTTAGAAAAAAGACAGCACTAAAACCAATAGAGAGCCAGAGTCACCCCCTTCTAGTGGACCTCATGGGACCGTAGATTGGTAAAAAATATGAACGGGAGTGAATGTGGAGAAGCAAATAATGTTTTGATCCCATTTGAATTTAGCCATGGATTACAAATATGATGTTGGTCAATTGAAAAGACAATTTTTCAACCAAAGAAAGTCTCGCTTAGCTGTAGATTTGTCACATGACCACTTAGTTTTGGGTGAAACCGCTGAGTGAGCAACATCTCTCAGTGAACTACATCTCTCAGTGAACTACATCTCTCAGTGAGCTGCATCTCTCAGTGAACTACATCTCTCAGTGAGCTGCATCTCTCAGTGAGCTGCATCTCTCAGTGAACTACATCTCTCAGTGAACTACATCTCTCAGTGAGCTACATCTCTCAGTGAACTACATCTCTCAGTGAACTACATCTCTCAGTGAACTACATCTCTCAGTGAACTACATCTCTAGTCTTCCATGATTTACGTCACCTAGCTTGATGCTCAACTTGCTAGCTCTAAAACATGCCCCGTTAACTGCCATGTTAGCTCATTAGAAGCTCGTACACGTAGCTGCCGATGCTGTGTGTTTGCCGCAGCGATTCAGGTTGAGTGTTTTTCAATGGAAAGTACACGCATATTTATAGCAATCAAGATTAACATAAAAATTGGCCGGAATTCTCCTTTAACTCTGGTGAGGTCCCAGTCGGGTCCCAAGAAAAACTGATTTATCATTTGACAAAATTCAATCTAGAATTTTCTACTTCAGGAACGTTAGTGACAGTTATCTGAAGTAAACTAAAATCTTGAGTTGTGCTTGGTTTTTATTCCCAGATTCTTAAACATCCGTAAAAACAAACATCAGCACTTTGATTGCAAAATATTACAAGACACATTCTCTGATGTATGGGTTCTGTCCGAGTGGATTCTTTGAAAGGTGGGTCAGGGTTTTTAAGGTGCACTTGGTTCACTTAGACTCGTCCCCAAACTCTTACAGCCTCAAACATACACACTTTCATGTCCACACAAACCAGACGTTTCTGACGCTCCTCTTCCTTTAAGAGTGTGATTCAAGACCCGATCCACACCCGATCCACACTTGATTTCTTCTCATGATAAACCGCAAAGTTTTTTCCATTCAGTGACCGCCACTGGCTCTTGGACGTTGTGAATGGGGGGGGGGGGGGGGGGGGGGGGGGGGGGGGGGGGGGGGGGGGGGGGGGCTGGTTTGTGGAGGAGAAAAGTCACAGGGGTCAGGAGAAGATGGTTTCCCATCTCTGTGTGTACGCGCTCAGTTCACAGGGGCTAATGACGAGCATTTTAGAGGAGTCCATCCCGTCCAGAGCCATCTCAGAGTCCAGACAGAACCGAGAGACGAGGTGCTCCAGGTGAGTCCCCGACTTCTGCCACCGCTGCAAAGACAAACAAAATGTTCAAAACACTTCAACATACTGATCCATGCCATCCCACCTTCCCTCTCTGTCTCTCTTTGTAGAGCCTAAAGCTATAGTGAGTAGTTTAGTTTAGACAGTACAACACTGTCGGCGCATCCACATGATACAAGCCTTCCGTGATCATGCACCACCCCCACCCCCCTCCTCCAAGTAGTAGCCGAGGAAGACACGGGGGGATAAAAAACATGGACTCTTCAGAAGAGATAGTTATATTCACTCGATTTTCTGCGCACAAAAGTTGCCGGACACCCCAATCTTCTGAAGATAGTCTGAATACTGAGAAACACAGAGACAGTTGCATGGAGCTGATAGTCTTCACCCTTGTGTTGTCTTACCGTCAACCACGAGACTCTGTTTTACCGGGTCAAAATTAAAAATACCCTTTTATATTTTTGGGGTATTTTCCCGATGTTTTAGTCACTTTCTTTGTTGTTTTTGAAGCTTTTTCTGACATTTATGACACTTTTTTCTATTTTTTTTGTCACTATTTTCAAAAACAAAATGTGTACTTTTTTTGTAAAGTTTTTGTTGGAGAGACCAGAGAAAAGGTACACAGATGTGTCTAAAGTCTCCATATTGATCACAATACCCTTCATACAGTTAAAAGAGGCTCAGTTTTGAATGTTTTTCCAACATTTTGTCACTTTTTCAATGTTCTATTGTTTTGTTTTTTCAAATGCTGTAAAATTGAAATAAATAATTGAATGAAAGTAGTGAACTGATCATTTATTTTACTAATAGTGTTGCAGGGAACCATCCAAGTCATTATTCTTTTGACAATTTGGTTGAAAGAAAACCCCACTTTCTAATATAGATGCTTTTTGAAAAAAAATTCATTAATTTCAAAAAGTTACGCACTAAAGCTCTAAAACAAAAACATACGGTACAAATACAGTACACATACATATTCTTCTCTGTTTGCTACTGATTCTCAAACTGCATAGTAAAAACGAGTTAATACAGCAGCACGCAAAGCAGTAATTACAGGTTTTAATGTTGTTGCTGCTTGAAGGATCCTATCGATGCCCAAACCTGCAGCGAGCCGAGACTATTTCTGAAAAGGTCTCCAGTCATGCTCTGCAGGGCAGGTAGAGTACGGCAGGCCCGAGATTTAAAAGGCAAAAAAACAACATGAATCTGAAAGTCTGCAATGAGATTCAATGTTAACCAAAATGACCATGTCTTTACCTCGTGTATTCATCTAAAAATGTTTGTTTTAGAAAGCTGTGACAAAGATTAACGTTGTTTTGCTCCAGTCCTCATCTCAGTCCATGTCCCTGAATACTACAAGTTAGTACAACCCTTAGAGCCACAAGAGCCACATCTATGGGAAATACACCAGGTTGAAAGGATCCAAGATGTGTTCTTTAGGTACCAAAGATAGTGTGTAATATACAGGAAAAATACCCGGGTACAGTGTTTGAGAACAGCATTTATAGTCACAACCTGCCCAGCTGAGAAACAACATGTTGGACTTTAACAAGAGAAACAAGCAAAGACATCACAGCAGTGCAGGAACAACACAGTAATCAGAGCAGAATTAGGGTTAATTAGAGAGAGAACTTGGTCTAAATTGTACATGATTCAATAAGGATTACAATTTTGCTCATTATTTCAAAATCAAACAGAGTAAAGGTTGAATCCATGAATCGACTGTACATTTCCAGTTACCTACATGTCATCGCAGCTCTTTACAATTGTTGACAAAAGACAGTATTTGAAAGTGAAAAGTTACTGAAGGTACTGTATATTTACGTCATATCAGTAACAGACGTATCTCACACTTCTTCAGAAGTAAACAAAGCGTGTTTAATAGCCAACATAACATTTTATTTTTATGTGGAGTGTATATCAGAGGTTTGATACCAGGCTAGTTCATTTTAAGATGCAGTTTTTATATTATATATATCTTATCTTGAAAAAAAGCTTTTTGTTACTAGGTTCTGTTTTTAATTCTGAAAATTCACATTAAACTTTGTTTGGGCTAAATTATTATTCCATCCTTTTTTTATGACAATAATTTTCATTGGCAGACACGTACACGTTTCCCCCCATACGTTGACTCTTCACCAGCGGAAGTGTTGCGTTTAACTTGAAAACGTTGACAGGAGAAGCCGTGAAACGACCCACAAACGCCTCCGTTTGACTCCTCTAACGGTCTCCTGTCCATCATACCGTTTAGGTCCCTGAACCGCTGTAAGCTTGGAATGAGTCTCTGGTGGTTCCTCTCAGTCGCCACTAGATGGAGGCCTCCGCTGACTTTATGCTTTGTTCCAGCAGTCTCTGACCGAACACACACTTTTCAGTGTGTGTGTGTGTGTCTTTGTGGTTGGCTGAACGTGCATTATTCAGAGTGAGATCAAAGATTTACTGACAAAGGATTAGAAAAAAACATTTGGGTGTGAGCATGTCATATTTGTGTGTCTGTGTGTGTTTGTGTGTCACGTTTATATCTTTGTATCTCTGTGTACATCGGTAGAGAGCGGCCATGTTGTGCTTGCTTGGCCTCTGAAGCGTATCGCTGTCATGTATTCTTGATCTCGCAAGACACACGCACGCACGCACGCACGCACGCACGCACACACACACACACACACACACACACACACACACACACACACACACACACACACGCACACACTCACACACACATTGTTCTGTAGAGCTGCATTGTGCATTGTGTGTCCATTGCGGCGTTGTCAAGATGACACGCTCATCACGGTGTAGCGACGGCAGCGGTGCTTTTTAATTGAAAATAAAAGGCGGAGGGATAATTAAAAGTAAATCAATTAGTATTCACCTCGTTACTGAGTGCTGCAGCATGGCTGACGCCGGCCTGCGAGGATAACACTTTGCATCTGTCCTCCTCTACACACCATTATCTCTCCTACTGTACATACATCAGGTTTCTCAATCTGTTAGCTTCTGTCCAGGGTGACATCCCAGAATGCACTGGGATCACGCTCCGGTCATCACAGACTTGGCTTTCCTCATCGGGAGATTTCCATGAGTTCAGGATTTGGTTCATTATTGCTTTGCATTAAAAAAAAGTTTCAGATCTGCAAAGATTATTCATTTATTTGTCAACTATGAAAGTAATTGCCAAATGATAATTGAAATATCGGTTTTAGTAATTTCCGATGAGAAAAAAATGAACTTCACTTTCCCTCCTCTGTCACAGTAAACTGAATATCTTTGAGTTGTGGACAAAATAAGACATTTGAGGACGTCATCTTGAGCTTTGGTTACTCATCGACTTTTTTCACAATTTTCAAACATTTCATAGACCAAACAACTAATCAATTAATCAAGACGATAATCAAAAGATTAATCTACAATGAAAATAACGGTCAGTTGCAGCCCTGATCGGATTACACTCCATTTAGAGCAGAAAACAGCAATGATATGTAAAAGTAACGCAATCTATTAGCTATAAAAAACAAACATCCTGATGACTTGTTGTTAAAGGAGAATTCTGGTCAATTCCAACACGCAGCTTTGTTGTTTGTAAATGAGGAGGTCCATCAGTAGAGAGAGAAATGAAACACAATCCCAATGTTATGTGTTATCCTCCTGTTAGAGTTATCCCCCAGGACGCTGAAACAGGGCAAGTTTTAAACATGCTTTTTGTCTCAAAATGTCATTACAAGTGCCTCCCCATGTGCAGTGATTCCTTCCAAGTGAACACGGTGAATCTGACTGCTGGAGATGTGGAAGAAATACTTAAAAGTTCTGCTAATTCAGATGTGTTTAGTTCCAGTGTTCAGACAGCAAGACAAGTGCTTAGGGACCGTCTACAAACTACAACACCGAAAAGAGATACAACAATATTTTAAAAAATAGGCATATGCTTATTTTTTCAAAGTGCTGTAGTACAACTAGCAGGAGACAAGTTATAATTGAAGTAATTTCGGAGACACTATCTTATTTAATCATTAAATTAATACATATTTTTGTTGTATCTCTTTTCAGTGTTGTAGTTTGTAGACGGTAAACAGAGCTGAATTAGCACAACTTTGAAGCATTTCTGTCACATCTACTGCAGATTCACTGTGATCACTCAGAAGGAATCCCTGCACATGGGTAGACACTTTTAGTGATATTTTGAACATGTTTAGAGGCTAAAAACAGGTTTAACATTTGCTCTGTGTACGCCTGTTTGGTGCTAACGCTTGCAGGAGGATAACACGGTGTAGGCAGCATTGATTGTCTAAGTTTTCTTCTCTGCTAACAGTGCTCCGAATGTACAAACAACAGAGATACATGTTGGAATCAAGTGGAATTCTCCTTTAAGTGTCCTTTATCTTTAGAAACTGGAACACTCTTTTCAACAGAGACAGCAGCATGTCTGAATGTCTCTGCCCTCTCTCAGCTAGTTTAACATCTGCTGCCTACATGCTCTGTGATGCCATGGTTGTTGACATTCCTGATCCCAGAAATAGGTCTCGATCGTATCTGCACGTCATGAATTCTGAGAAAAGACCACAAAGTATGATTGGACAGGGTTCACCATTCTGACGACGTGCCTCTTGGATAAGTCACGTCAGGAATTTAACGCTCCATGACCACCTATGATCTGAGATAATGGCCATCTCAAAAACATGAATGCCACGTATGTCATCCAGGGCTCAGGAAATTGTGAGCTCACTTAGTGTTGTGGTTCACACAAAACTGGTACGTGAGAAGTGATTCTCCAAGTGGAGTCAGTCTGATTAATTCAAAGGTCCCATGTCATGCTTGTATTTTGGCTTTCTACTAGAATATGTTTACAAGCTTTAATCTAGAAAAACACATGCTTTTTCTCTTACTGTCCGTCTAAATATACCTGTAGCAGCATATCTTTTAAGAATATATCATATTTCCACTTATCGTTTTCACATTGACTTCACTTCTTTTTATTTATTCCCTCTCTCTCTCTCTCTCCACCTCTCTCTACCAGTCAGCTCTAGGCTGCATTTCTCTAGTGGATCTTCACTCTAATTAGCTATCATTGCTCTACTTCCTGCCTTCACAACACACACACACACACACACACACACACACACACACACACACACACACACACACACACACAACCGGGACATGTAACAGCACCCTGTGTGTGTTGGTACAAAGGTTTACTAGTTTCAGTGACATGACAGTGATGCGCTTCAGTGGCTCAGCTAAAGTACAAATACAAACACACACTAAACACACAAACGCTCTGTTGTGTATGTGTGTATATTAGTGTGTGTGCACATAATGTTTTTTTGTATCTGACATATACTGTCTAAGACAGCCCAAACTGAATCCCCTACAGCTACATTACAACCGTCTGAGCCGTGCAAGTATGTCTATGAATGTGTGTGTGTGTGTGTGTGTGTGTGTAACTATCATGTTTATAGTCACCTCAGCTCTTTCTGCTTATTTCCTTCACTTCCTTCCTTCCTTTCATTTTGTATTTCTTCATTCACTCCTGTCTAGCTTCTTTTCTTTAATTATTTTTGTCTTGCTTCCTTTCCCTTCCTTTCTTTCTTCCAGTCTACCCTCCTTTCTTTAATTCTTCTTCTCTTCTTTCTTACCTTCTTATATTGATATTGCAACAGGGTGATATGACAACTGTTGCCTTTTCCTGTTTTTAAAGGCTGTAATAAAGTGATATTTAGATATTAGTATTTTCTAGACTAACCAGCTGTTCTATTATATGCCTTAACCCGCCTAGTCATGGTCTCCACATTATTGGTGATTATATATCAAAACTCTCATTGTGGGAACATTTTGTGAAAGCACCAATAATCAACACTTCGATATCGTCACAATAACGACATCAATATATTTGGTCAAAATATACAGATATTTGATTTTTTCAGTATCGCCGCCCAGCTCTAGTTTCATTTTTTTCTCCTTACTTCCTACCTACCCTCTTTTCTTTCTCTTTTTTACTCATTCTTTCTCCCTTTCCTTCTTTCTTTCTGTCTGTCCTGCCTTCCTTTTTTCGTCATTCTATCCTTCCTCCTTCAGTTATTTCTCTTTCCCCCGTCTCCAAACGTTGGCACTGACTGCAACACTTTGTCCAGGATTCACCACTGTCTTAATTTTCAGCTCAGATGCCGTTCGACACATTTTTCTTCCTATTCCCTCGATCGACTGGCATCTGGTCAACTGCACAACTTCTTCTGTGGTGTTGTTGTTGCCACAGGGGAACTTAATTGAGGTATAAAAATATCCAGACCCGATGAAGCCACAGTATCACTATTTATTGTCACATAAAACACAAAAGAGTCCAGATCCACTGTGTTTGCTGTGCTTCTTCCGTTGCTTTGAGGTCCTGTCGACGTGCTGCTGTGTATTCGCTGTGTACTACAGGTGTAAAATGAGGCCCCGTATGACGCATTACTGACCAGTTTGTTTGCACTCCTCCTTTCTTTTCTCCAGTTTCTCCTTTTCTCACCTCCTCCTCTCTTCCTCCATAACTCTCTTTCTCAGCTGCTGCTTTTCTCTCTACCATCACATAAGCCTTCCCTTCCTCTATTCATTTCCAAGCTTTTTCCTCCCCCTTTCCTCTTATTTCTGTGCTCGCCTTTTCTCTGTCTTTACTTCCTCTTCTCTGTTTTTGTTTCTTCTTTCCTCGTTTGTCTTTACGTCTGTCTTTGCATGTGCATGCCTGTCTTTCTGGACACTCTCACCCATCACCCATGACTCATAGATCAAATAATACATAATAACATTATTGACAATCACACATAGTGAATCACACACAAACGCACGCACGCACACACACACACACACACACACACACACACACACACACACACACACACACACACACACACACACACACACACACACACACACACACACACACACACACACACCGTTTTTCCATGCAGACTGAACAGTTGGTGCGGTGTAATGAGCTAATCTTCAGCTACCTCTCTCTCACGCTTCTCTTCCACTCCTTCTCTCTCTCTCCTCCCTTCCTTTCTCTCTTTCTCCTTTGTCTGTCTTGCTTAACCATTCCACCTGTGCCCCTCTCTCTCTCTCTCTCTCTCTCTCTCTCTCTCTCTCTCTGGTGATTTATTGGTTGTCAGGTTGTTCTCTGCTGCAGGGGCTTCTGGGACGCCGTCAAGGTGCCCAGTGGTCAAGTAATGACAAGTGTGTGTGTGTGTGTGTGTGTGTGTGTGTGTTAACAGTATTTCAAGCTGCCTGTCCAAAAAAGTGTCACGCATCTGCCCCTGCAGCATGAATGTGTGTGTGTGCGTGTGCGTGTGTGTGTCTGTGTGTGTGTAATGATCATCTTTAGACAAATTTAGCTTTAGATTAATTAACATTTAGAGTAATTTATCAACCATATGACATATGGTAGTGGCTTGCCTGCAGCCACACACCACATTAAATGTGTTTGTGTCTCTGTGTGTGTTTGTGCAGACCTGCTTGCCGTCGGCCATGTTGCAGGGCATCAGCAGGACCTGGGAGGCAGGGAAGGTGGTGGACAGGGACAGACAGTGCTGCTGCTGTCGGATCTGCTGCCCGTGAGTGTACACCCACTCCTGGAGACAGAGACAAATAGGTTAAAAAATTATGTGAAAAAAAACTACAGTATGTAAAACAAGTAAATACTGTAGATAAGAATCTCGTCCAGGATCTATCTTACATGTATTTTTAGGGGCACTAGAGTCATACTTATAAGACATTTTAAAATGGTGTATTCACGTGGAAGCATTAGTGCTGATATGTATTCATAACCAGTCGGACATGTCTCTGTCTCTCTTTCTCTCTTTCTCTCTCGCTCACTCACTCACTCACACAAACACACACACAAATATGAAGGAGGTCAAGGTTCAAAGTAATAGCCGCCTGATGTATTAATAATCATGTCGGAGAAAAACGTGTCAGGAAAGAAAATAAGTGCTGAGAGGACAGACTTACACTTACACACACACACACATACACACACACACACACACACACACACACACACACACACACACACACAGAGTGAATGTCTTACTAGGTCAGGATTATTATTGGACCTAACAGCACCTAAATTCAACATGCCTGTTTGTGTGTGTGTGTGTGTGTGTGTGTGTGTGTGTGCGAGTGCTTTCCCCCCCCTCGGGGGACAGACAATTTAAAGGTTAAACCAAAGTGAACTACATCTTGACACATCTAGAACACACACACATGTGCACACACTGCATGGTGTCTCCAAGGTGTTTATTCATTAAGGGGTGCCACATAGTATATGAATTGGTATTTAATTAAAAACTAAATCTTAATTATTGCCAGGTTATTATTAAAAGTTGAGGCAATAGTAGCCAGTATTATTATGTTAGTAGAGATTAAAATTTGTTTGCAACTAATGATTACATTCATTGTCTGAGTTTCTCTTGTCCGACTGAGACCTTAAACTATGGGAGCCCGGAGAGGCAAGGTGAAAAGGCCAAAACAAAAACTTAATACGTACATTCTTGCCATGAATAGTATCTTGTGCGTAGGAGATAAACTTTTATTTATAAAGTAGGCTGTTTTGAGGGCGAGAAAGCTGTGCTGAAGTGCTCAGTGCATGCTACAAAGGGAACTGAAAGTTCAGCCAAACGCAGCATAAACCAAAGGTTTTACCTTATTAGTAGATAAATGTCTACTGTAAATCTTAATGGAGCTGATACAGGTGCCAACTTGGGTTAAACAGTGCTAATAATTATTGGGTACTCTTACTTAAGTTACATAACGCAGAACTTGTAACAGACTATGTTTCCACTGCAGTTTTGCTAAGGATCTGAGTACTTCCATCACCACTGGGTATGCGCCTGTTTACTTGTTAAACAACCTAATGGACTATTTATCCATTTCAAAAATATGTCCGTTAATGTATCTGTTGATCGGATTTTTGGTTAATCATCTAGTCATTATAGCTTGTAATGGTGATTTCTTATGAGGAAATAATCAGCAATTATTACATTCCTAGCTTTCCATCCTGCATTTAAAGGGACATATCAATACATCTTTACAAGTTATGACCATAACGATACTGCTCATTAGCCCGTATGAAGTAATACAGGGTACGGTGGGTGAAGAGACAGTGGGAGGTCTTTTCAAAGCACATCTGTGATTTATGGGGTTTCATCTTGAATAATTCAAAACTGCAGGGTTTCTTTCACCATTTGATTGATTTATTGAACTGCAGCAAAGAGAATGACATTGGAGGTTAATTGGTGCTGCAGCTCAAAGCATCTTCCCAGCTGGAGCACCCCAGGGAGTAACCTCACACATTTTGAGAAACATAATCAGTTTATGTTCAAATATTCATTAATGTGTGTTTGTTTGGTTTCAGTCTAGATTAGTAGTATTTTTATGTGTTGTAGGAGCAGCAGCAGAACTACACTATAATTACAACGCGTGTCTTACTGCATGATCCCATATCATATTATCTTACTATATTCATGTCAGGGTTTTGCACTGTTTATAGCTTTCTAGAGTTGACTGTGATACACAGCTGATAGTACCCTTCAATTTTGTTAAACTTGTAGAAAACTTGCAATGGAACAGTAGAAAACATTATGTCATGTCCAGGTCAAGCTGACATAGAACATCTGTTTTCCGAGCAGCTCTGACGCAGTTAGGAAGTAGGTGTTATACACCAGAAAAGTGGATGTTCTAACTTTAGCTTTTATCTCCAAATATGAGGTTTAGATAAAATGGTTTAAGTTAATTAGTGACATTCCTTAACTATTAATCCAGATACACATGATGTGGGAAATACCTTGCCCAACAAAGTCTGCCATTTTTGAGCCTGCGCTTGACACCATCTCTCTAACACACGCACACACACTCACAAACATGCACGCTACCAAGAGTTACACTACAAGAGTTACCAAGAGTTACATTACAAGAGTTACCAAGAGTTACATTACAAGAGTTACCAAGAGTTACATTACAAGAGTTACCAAGAGTTACACTACAAGAGTTACCAAGAGTTACATGTCTGGAGATTCAAACAATTAATGAATTCACTCTACTGAGCCTCGTCGTAAACATGCTCAGTGTCTCCCTAATGGGGAAATTCACTTTATTCCGCTTTCTTACAGCATTTCCATCATCGTGTACTTCCATTACATCGTGTGCTCTGCGGTGTAGAGGCATATATGATCACTGTGATGGAGCGATGTTAAATGAGCCCGAGTTCGACCCGAGCCTGGTCTATTAACAAATTAAAAATCTAATATTGATTCAGCGTGGTTGCAGACCTTTTCTAGAATGGTCTTTATTCTCATAGTGACAAGAGGCGTTCACACTCTGTCGTAGTTTTGTCACTCGTTCTCTAGTCTATATCGCCAACGTTTCATTTACAGAGGTTCCGCCGAACGTCTCACACCTTCTGCTTTCTTTGAGTTGGCATTCTGAAGTCCTGACGATTTGGGAAAAATTCTCATCACACACTCAACAGTCATTTCAATTTCAGAGTTCACCTCCCATGTTCCACCAAACAAGTTCCTTCCCGAGGCTATTTCGAAGACGACTGTGATTGGTTTAAAGCAAGACCAATCAACCAGAACGTCTGTCTCCTATCCAGGAATGTTGTGTGAACTTGCTAGACCTTCCTTTGCAGCGCTGTGGAGGGAGGTCTGGCATTGGGAGACAACCCGTTCTCACAAATAATTGTGGTTATTTTTATATGATGTTTCCTTTAATGTGGATTTCTTCTTTTAATTTAATGGCTTAGGATAATTGCAAACACCAGCGTGGGGAAAACTCACTTTTTAAGGGAGAAACTGACAGAAAAGAAATATTTAATTGTTAAACATTTCCACCTGGGAGCCAGACTTCTGATTTCAGGACGTCTCTACACTAGCTGATAAGTTAAGAGTTTCTCACTCACACAAACGCACAATCACACATGGCAGTGGTTTTCTTTGTGAGTTCAGGGTTTTGAACCCAAAACCTTCCAGTTACAGTGCAGCCTCTCCAGCCTCGGGGCATTTCAGCTGCTGACATGTTTGTGCTCTGCAAGGCGGCTTGTTAGAGTGGATCACAGCCTCCACACTCCCACTAAACACAATAATGAGAATCCTACGGGTATTAATTAAGGCGGAGAGATGGCAGAACGTGCACCAACACACACACACACACACACACACACAGACACACACACACACACACAGTGGACTATCATTCTACACTGACCAAATGTGGACCACTTTTTCTGATCATTTTAAAAGAAAAAGAGAGAAATATAAATTATTTTATTTTATTTTTTTAGGTATTATTTCAGAATTTAAGTGAAAACTTTTATTTGTATTTTATTTTTGTTGCGAAGAGGGGACTTGCAGTCCTGTAAATCAGAAGTTACCTGGCTGCATGCAGAATTATCATTGATTTATTAGTAACTGCAGCATCAATTATATTCTAAAAATATATCACTCCAGTGACTTTTCATTTTCTATTAGGGATATTCACATTTTTCTGTGTTACTGTATGCAAATATTACGACCTCTGTTAGTGGTGGAGTATGCATTGTAAAAAGGATTAGCTTTATCCTGTGGATTACACTTTATTTTGTACTTTTAGTTAGTGAATCCTTTGTGTCAGGAGCAAAACCTGTCCGCACTGTCATGGTGTGTTTTGAATCATCCTTTGACTAGAGTGTGTTGTGGTTGCTTAAGACTCTTCAAAGCAATCAAAGTGAAACTCATTTATAAGTTAACAGTCAATAGATCCTGAATTAATAATTCTGTAATGAGGACTATTCACAATTCTGATTTGGTCTTCTGTTTTTTAAGTCCATATTGCTATCTAAGAGGGGACCTCTGTCAGGTAACACACACACACACACACACCTTCTTCTGTAACGTAATAAAGTTTAAGTTTTTTAAGACTATCAGAAATCTTGTTTACATCCACTAATGACCAGAGAGAAGGAGGGGGTGGTGTGAGCAATAGTTCCTCATCCATCTTAATGAATAAGAACTGTTTCTTTCCCCACAACCTAGTCTAGACATCCACACTTCCTGCGTCTTTAAAATGAAAATCTGCATGACTGAAAACCCCTGATGTTTATCATTTTACATCAGCTGATTTGACAACCTGTTGGAGTTTTATAAGCTGTTTTCCATTATCTGTCTTTAGGTGGCTTCTTCACTCTATCCCAGATTCATCTGATTCCTCACAGTGGGGACAAGTACAACTCTCTCTTTAGTCTTTCTAAATTCCAGGTTGACCCACCTGGCTGATGGCGGGGACCCCCTCTGTTCCTGTGCAGGGAGCCAGTGTGAGGACGGGCAGCTCCTGGCCCTCCACCCTGCGAGACTCCAGACAGTTCTGCCGCTGTTTGATCACCCCGGACTGAGAGTCAGAGTCGTCTGGGACCCTGATAGAAGAAACACAACACAGGACTCATACAAGGGCTCCATTGTGATGGATAGACATATATTAAACATCCCAAATAAGACAAAAAATGCATAACTAGACACCACCAGAGGACAGTGAGAATACATGATTTTTTTCTGTTGAATGAAGTGACACTTTAATCTCCAAAACCTCATTTACACAAACTGGCATCAACAGGATTTAAAGGATACATCATCTTACATTTTAAGACATACTTACAGCCTCACTCAGAGGAAACAGAAGACCCCAATTGTCTCCACCGTGGTCTAATTAACTACATCAAGATATCGCCGTTAAGATGACAGCAATTCATCAGCGTTTTCAAAATGGACGTGTGTGCCTGATGCACCTTTTACAAATACGCCGAAGGCCACAATTTTCTAAACTCATTACTTCAGAAAGTTTCTTCCCAATCTTCCTCTTTGATAAACTTTCTCAGTGTTTCTTGTTAAATTCTTGGCGGCGCTATAAACTCGGTTTTAAGCCCTGTACCATTAAATCAATCTGCTATCTCGCTCTGTTTTAATAACCCTTTAAAGGTTACTCTGCGTTTTGAGGGTCAGGTCTGTCCTCCCCTGAGAGCGAGCCTGTTAATTCCATACTGGGGGATTAACACCAGCCTCCAGTGGATAAATCGGTATTTAAGTGTGTGTATTGAACTGTGTTAAAGGGAAAAAAAGTGTTTAAATGAGAATGCTTATGTGTGTCTTAAAGATATTTGTATTGGCATGTTTGTGTGCTTGTAAGCAGTGCAATTGTGTATTGTACTATATGTATATGAGTGTGTTGTTGTGTCTTTCTGTGTGTGTGTGTGTGTGTGTGTGTGTGTGTGTGTGTGTGTGTGTGTGTGTGTGTGTGTGCGTGTGCGTGTGCGTGTAGACAGAGCATACACTCTGAGAAATAAGGGCCCCTGGGAGCTCAGCCAATCAGAACAGATATGTATGTATGTGTGTGTGGACATTAATTTTGACAGATTCAAAAAACAAAACAGGCATTTGCAGACCGCACAAAGCATTGTGCAGGTGGGCAGTGTTTGATTAAAAGCTTTATTAAGCCTCTTACCCGCCAGACAAAAAAAAAGAAAAACACCAACATGCACTAACATCTGGCTTTTGTCTGCAGTGGGAAAGGTTACAATCAGCTCTCATTCCCAGAACAAATGACTCTGTCACAGGTATTTATCGGCCCCAGTTCCAAGCGGCTGTGATGGAAATATGACCCCCGTGTGGAAACCTTTTTTTTGCCCCTTTTTAACTTCTGCGTCTCATTTAAGCCACAGTTCCACCCGTCTCTGTGCAAACAGAACTCGGGGATCATTCCAAATTAGTCGGCACTGAGTTTGAAAGAGAACTAACATATATAAAGAAGAGGTAACCAACGTAACATCACTGGCTGCTACTTTCTAGTGTATGCTAGCCCTATTTTCCAGCAAATTTATGACATCAACCTGTAGTCCTAGGGAAAAATGAGGGTACTCAAGTTGGGGGACAGAGTCAAAAGCCAAGAGATAGATTATGAAGAGAATATTCAAAATCAAAGAAGTAGAGGGAGGGATATTCTGACTTGTAATAACTTGGTAAAAACTTCATCCACACTCCCAGTTCAATACACTGGATTTGCGTACTTTACAAGGCTACTCCAGAGCCGCAGTAGACATCATACATGCAACTGTTTGACAGGTGGAGAAATTTCCCCCCATGATGAATAAACTGACCCAATGTGTCAGTAGCATTCCACTTGCAACAAAAAAAAAAAACTAATAGAAAAATAATCTTATCTTTAAAATGCCCAAGACCGCAATGAAGCCAGTTCTGGTGTCAGTCTTGAAATTTCTCCTCACTCAGTTGCTTGCTCAGCAGAAGCTTTCTCTAGACAGATAAGTTCAAAGACACACACACACACACTCTTACTTAAGCTCAGGGTAGACGTTGTCCAAGTACCACTTAAAGGATTTGCACTTGAGTTTCTTGCGGAGTTCCACTCTGCCTCGGATACTGGTGACACACACACACACCAACAGACAAAGGCAGACAGTCAGATAAACAGTCACCAGCAATACTCAGACCAGGAGAAGTAGTCATATTTGAATCAATATCCAAAGACGGAACAAACGTGTCACAGATAATTACAAAGTAACGTACAACCAGGACAAATAATAGAAGCATGTGATGTGGATAGGCAGGTGAAGCCTCATAGCTGTGTTTAAATGTCAGTGTTAACCTCCTTCCCAAAGATAAACACTGACATTTATGCATAGCTGTGGGCTTTTATGTCTGGTCCTGCTGTGTTTTGCAGTAGTCTTGTATTAATGACATTGTGGGGACTTGCCTCCTATTTGGGGACAAAACACTGTTCTGAAGTAAACCATTTATTTTAGAGCTACACGGCTGGCTGATAAGCAAGTTCACTTAAACTATTGGACGTCAGCAAAATTGTGATTTTTAGGTGGTGTTAAGTTACTCATTAATGTCAGGGTCAAATGGCGAAAGACTGAAATATTTCTCCTTGTTCACCGTTAATATCTCTGCTTGTTTTAGTCCATTGTGGGCACTGTTGCAAGTCGATATACAGAGCTACTTTATGGCCCTATTTGAGTCAAAGGATTTCTGCATCATTGTGATGAAGTACAGCTGCAAAACCTGCTTGCAGCACTTAAAGGAATGTTGTGGTTAAATAAACCAAAACACCTGGCTATTTCTTCTGTGTTTTTTATCCTGGTTCTGGTACAAGAAGATTACATTGCGATTCCTCTGTATTGACATCTGGAACCAGGCTTCTCACCAGTGTGAATATAAAGTGTGTGTTGATTGTGTGTGTGTGTGTGGGTTCTTACTCTCCGTAGGATTTCCCCCGTGCTGCAGGCCGAGCAGAGTAGTAAAAGAGACTGAAGTCGTCCATCCACACCTCAGCTGTACGACGTGTATTCCTGTAGGCACAC
Source organism: Etheostoma cragini (assembly GCF_013103735.1). NCBI lineage: Eukaryota > Metazoa > Chordata > Actinopteri > Perciformes > Percidae > Etheostoma > Etheostoma cragini. Next base: position 2,052,371 of record NC_048424.1, on the reverse strand, counting down.
ACACACACACACACATACACACACACACACACATACACACACACACACACACACACACACACACACACACACACAGTTAAAACCATGGTACCTTACAATCTTATTTCCTGTTATGTATATTTGCTTTATGTCTTGACGATGATATTTCTTCTTGGTGGTACTGACCCTGGTGAAAAGCATTTGCATCCAGCAGACAAACAGTGAGCCATTATGAATTTCCTAACGTGGATAACGTGACCTTTGTGACATTTATTGAATGTTAAAATGATACAAATTATCTGGCATTTAAAATCTCTGATGTCTTTAAATGCACCATCAATGCACCTTGACCTAAAGTTAATGCAACTATATGCGTTCACTTGAATGTATTACGGATCTCCAGGAGGTTTCCAGCTGTGCATTTTATTCTCTTCTCTAAATTACACAAAACATTTACTGAACTAAAGGCATGTTTCTTTAATACAAACTTCATAATTGAGGTGTGAATGTGTGCGGCAGAAGAGTAATTCATTAATCACACACAAGATCTCCACACAGTATGAATACAAACGGGAAAGCTTCATCCCAACAACAGAATCCCAACCTCTGTTCCCTAGATGGCCGGGGATGATATTTAAATATTTAAATAAATGATATATGCAACACTCCCTGAATGTAAGCAAGAGGATGTGATGAGATGCAAGTGTGGTCTGTCCCTTCCTCCCTCAAGTGTGGATCCAGCTGATATTTTAACCACAACGAAATAAAGGAGAGACTGCAGGAAGGAGGAAAGGAAACAAGTAAAAACAGGCATCAGCAGTGTTTACCTGCTGCCTTTAAACACACAGCTCTGGTGCAGACAGCAGCCCACCCACCGCAGAGGAACACCTACCATTCACTACCATTACTTCCTGATATATAATATCCAGATTTCGACTGCATATTTATACCTGCTGCAAATCCAGCCTACTGTATCTCTTTTTTAGTACGCTTTATTCACCCACACTGTCCGGACAGTAGAGCACATTTTCTCTATCTCTCGCCTCCGATTTACTCCTTTTTCTCTCATTCTCTTTCTCTCTCTGTGTAGTAATTGGCTATTAGCTGAGTTTCTCTGAGCTGTGAACTATCTCATTGAGATGACAGAAACCCTCCATTACAGGCATAACACTGGCTGTGACGCTTTAATGAAAGGGGAAGAGAGAGAGAGAGCGAGAGAGAGAGGATATTAGTTGGCTGTAGGCGTATAAACATAAATATGTGTCACACAGGCTTACAATTAAAAAGAATCACTCATTGCACACACAAACACATTGGGATACAGCAGCAGGCGTCGGCGAGGGAGGAACAACATAATCTTTGTAATCAAATTATTAAGCAGCTCTTTTTATTTAGCATATTCATAACCCAGACTGCCAGCGCCGAGCCTTCAGCTAATTAACCGGCGGAGCAACACGCGAGCAGACAACTGCCGCTTTGTTTGGGAGATTGGCGTTGATGACAAACATCAGGCCATCGTGATAGGAATAAAAGTCATCATCATGCGCACAGAACAGATGTTGCCTCGGTAACAGCCGACAGGGAGCAAAATGAGCGGGTGAACGGCCCGACTGAAAAAGGAAAAGTCTCAGTGCTGGTGTGGATTAGCTGGTTGAAACTTGCTCCAAAGTGCCATTCAGCAGCAGGAGCGCTTGTTTGCAAAGCTGAACTCCTCCAACGTGGCAAAGTTAGTGCCTTGCTCCGCACATTAAGCCACAAAGGGAACCCAACTTTCAACCCTGGCAATGTTAATGCCTTGCTCACATGCTGAGGTTTGGGAATTATTATTGTTGTTCTGTGGATCCCAGGAGGATCTCACTTTCTCCCCGTCTTCTATTATAGTTTGTCATTAACAACGTTTCCCAGAATGCCTTTCAATACATGCCTAGGATTATTGTCATTCTCTGGATATTCACTTACAAAGGGAATAATTAAAAGAACAAAACAACCAAGACTTAATTTTTCTTTTAACCTCAAAATATAAACAAGCACTGTCTCCCAATTGTACTTTGTTCTTATACCTTATACTATGCAAGACTTTGATGAATAACACCATGCAGTAATGTTTAAAGTGCACTCGGTTTTGTAATCTCAATGTAACCAGCATCCTTATTGTAGCCATGATTAATCTATTTATACGAGATCAATTTACATGCAGTCTGAGCACATTAGTCCTGTTAATGGATTATTGGACTGCCTGTAAACATCTTTCTGTCTGAACTGTTTGAAAGGGGCAGGGAACAGAATACAGCTTATGCTAATAGGATAATATGGTTTTCACAGCTCAAAGGCTCCCAGGCAGCTGTAAATCCACTTTAACAATGATGTGAACAGCTTTCGCGGGGCTACGACACACAGCTCAGAGTGCAAATGCTGCACAGCTGTTTCCTGTGTATTATTATTACTCCAAAAGTGAATCTTCAGCAGGAAAGTTAGTGGGATTATAAATTAGGTAATTTAGTGTGTAACGGCGCACCAAATGATTTAAAAAAAATAACAAACAAGTTCAAAAAGCAATTAGGTGATCTGCAGTTCATTTAGGAATGAAGTCAGCTAGTAGGTCAGTAATATAATGTGGGAATCGACCACACACTTTACACATAATGGTCAATGATTTCAGCATTCACTGTACTTTAAAGCCCCTTTTACTTAGGGGCCGGGGGGTCATGTTTGAATGGGAGCAGGGATCGATGTTTGGGGATATCTGTACAGACAGCAAATGATCTGAGACTATAAACACCACGCTCCGCATGGTTTTATCCCCAAATTGTAAATGCCAGCGGACTGAACATACTCGGTCCATACTCGGATCAGTTGTTTGTCTAAAGGCCTGACACACCAACCGGCCTTTAGACACGGCCGACCGGCAGCAGAAGAGGACTGCCTCCCTAAGTGAGTCAAAAAAGTGCCTCGGAACACACCGAAATCACGCCAACGTGTGTGTTCTGCGTGTGCGTGAGATATAATACGTCTCCATAACAACAGGTGGCGCTAATCTGTATTTTCGCCCCAAAAAACTGAAAACCGGCAGCTGACTGGACCCGACACGCGGGTCTGTCTTATCCGGAATTTCAAAGCCAGACTGTCATGGCGGCTGGTTTGAAATAGAATACAAAACAGAATAGAAGTAGGCCATGCAGTTGCTGAATCTGTCTTTATTTCAGATTGACAAAGGTCTGTTTAAAAGATTTTCGTCAGATTTTGAGAGATTCGAGTCACGCTCATCTTGTTTGTCATTTCCGGGTCAGCACGCCACCAATCAGATTGGTCATTGGGTCCGACTGCCCGCCTTCTGATTCAACATGTCAGGTCGGCCAAAATGAAGGCTGGCGGCTCATGCCTAACGCCATGGAACACACCAAACAGACTCGAGTCACCGACCTTGCCAGACTGTCATATGGCTGATAATCGGGTTGGTGTGTCAGGACCTTCAAACTGAGTTGGAATTCCCCATCCCCTACTTCCAAGTTGCACGGTTAAGAGGACATAATTCAGCCCAAATATGTTTGTGTCTACCAAAGTTTAACTTTGTACTACTAGTGTTGCTGGAGTTTTGACCTTTTCTGTGTGAATTGACAGAAATCAAGCAGCCCTCTGGCATCTCAAACAAACATCTGACTCAGTCTGCATACATGAAAAATCCTCCTAAAATAGAAGTTCTGACATTAAAAGGAGTCAATACTTGTCCTTGACTTACTTGATGTAGGTGTTGGCGTTCCCCTCAGGGAAGACGTACGGGTGTTTCTTCCTGAAGACGTGACCCACTCGGCTGCAGGGCAGGATCTCCAGACTGCCCCCACACTGCCACACACGGAACGAGATCTCTGCAACCAAGTAAACACCCAACACTCAACGTGTAGCCTGTCCGTTTTTTTTGATGTATTCTACCTTTACACCTCAACAATACACATCCCTGACACCAAGTCAAGAAAAGATGCAACCCTTGCTGTGTTACATCCCCTGTGTTTTTGTGTAACTTTTCAATTTGCAAGTCTGTTTCGCCTCATCTTTATTGTGAAGCACTTTGTGACGTTCTGCTCCTGCAGTTTAAATAAACTAACTTCAGATGTGTTTCTGAAGCTGGGTGACTGTGTGTAACCAGGCTGGTTGTTCATACGAAGCGTTTGCCTTCTGTGTCTCCTCGTTAGTTTTTTATCCTGCACATCACGGCTAAGTGGGCCAAACCTTTCTGAATATTTGATGATCCGCTGACGGACTCTGATGTGTTTGTCTGATTCAGTGTGTGTGGGAATGTGTATGCTTGTCTACGTGTGTTCATCCGCTTATACTGCGCTCATTCTCTGTGCATCGTGTGTGTGTTATACTTTCATGTAGGCTAATTGACAACACAGCTGTCTGTCTGTGAGGATAGAATGAGAGAAGTAACAGTTTCCCCCAACAAACGAGATGCCAAGAACTTTGAGGGAGAGAGAAAATAGGAAAGAGGGTAACACAGAGGGGGAATAGGAGAAAGAGAATAGGACAGAGGAAGTGAAAATGGGAGCATGGACTGGGTTTAATGAGGAAAAGTAGAGATGGAAGTAAAGATGATACTCCAGCAAGTACAAAGGAGAACAAGAGAAGTCAGCAAGATACTGAGATACTGACACAAAGCCTGTGAGACTGACAGAAACATGACAGAGAGCAAATGAGAGTGTGTTTGTGTGTGTGTGTGTGTGTGTGTGTGTGTGTGTGTGTGTGTGTGTGTGTGTGT
>NC_048424.1:2033344-2047539 GCF_013103735.1 Etheostoma cragini | reverse complement strand
CACACACACACACACACACACACACACACACACACACACACACACACACACACACCCACACCCACACACACACACACAGCAGCAGTAGAGCCAAAGGCTGCTGGATGGATGTCAGACTGTACAGACGTTTTTCTGCTGAATGAGATGTTCCTCTTCACTCAGCGGATTTTAAAAGGACGGATATTAACAGCTGGTTCTGAAGGACCTTTGTATTCCTATCAGTTAACTCCCAGCATAACAAGTCCTTCCTCTTTGTTATCTACTGAGCTGTTCATGAGCCACACCTGCACTTTCTTATGATAGCAATCTAAAACCCAACCCTGTCTCACAAATATGATTACAGTTTGATGTGGTTGATGTGTTTTGGAAGTGTTTTTAAAGCGTCACAGCCAGTGTTACGTTTACCAGCAACTGCTGTCCATATCCTGTGTCCTTTGACATGTTAGACTCAAGCTTAAACTAGGGTTAAAACACTCAGTTAGGATTTGTGTTTCAGGGAAATATCAAAGAGGTAATCACCTGAATCTTCTGTTTCAAGTGAGTGTTTAATTTTCTCTATGTTTAAGACTCTGTCCCCGGCCTTAACCAAGACCTAACCAAAACATGAATCTTGCACAGAAACTCTGGAGGACCATTTTAAAATCAATACAATAATTTTGAAATATAAATATTTGATGCTCAATTATTGATTTCTTTAGTAAAGAGCCGAATAATAAGCAAGTGGATGTAGAGCGAGCGAGTAATTATTGCGCGCTCTAGATAATCATTAATTGATATCTCTGAGTAAACTAGACCTTTGTGGGCAATGCTCCAAATGAAGGAGCAGGCCTGGTTTATTACTGCATTTTTATGGGATTTCTGCATTAATGTGACGAAGACCCTTGATGTGTTAGGTACCAATGTCATTGGATTAACCAAATACACATAAAGCTGCCAGTTGTTTTACCCAATGACAATCATATTTATTTCAAATATATGTTGGTACTGTGATACAGAATGAACTACTTCATGAACTTATTTGGTGAGGATGTTTCAGTTTGTAGATTAGTTTAGCAGATTCTAATAAAATGTCAAAGCCGAATCTATTGCAAACAAGTAACGGACAGGGTACCTGGTTCAGAGTTTTTGGTCCGACGCACCGGTAATAATTACTATTTAACGGTTTTTAACAAGCATGAATCATTAAAACATTTCTTTTGGGGGGGGATTCACTCTGTGGTGACTTGTACCAGCTTCTTTGGCAGGATGATGATGAAAACATACTATTTAGACTATCAGAGCTGCAGAAGTAAAAAAAAATTGATCAATTGCCGCTTTCTGTGTGATATTCAAACCTTTTGGAAAACCTTTTGCATCACTACGACTGCATCACAAATGAATGCAATTCTGATGTAATCATCCTACATCTGCAAAGTGACACTTTGTCCTTTTATCATGTGAAAACTGACAGGAGAGAGAAAATAGGTTTTGTAAATAAAACTTACATTAAAACAACTGTTGACATGCTTTGAATGAAATTTCTTTAAAATAGAAAACTACAACTTGATTCCAGTTAGTACATCTCAACAGATAAATGTCCATGTGTGCGTCTGTAATGATCTGTCAGTGTGGTCAGCAATAAAAGACGACGCCAACGACTCACCGAAGTTCTCCCCGCCCCAGATGTCCATGGCAGTGTCGTATTTGCCGAGATGATTGAACCAGGAACGGTCAATCACAAAGAGGCCGCCCGCGATGATGGGAGTCCTGTCACAGAGAAACATGAACAACAATGAAAGAGAGATTACTGCATGTCCAGTTATTGGTTTTTAGTCTCAGTAGTGTCATTTTATCGAAAAGTCAATCTTTTCTCACTTGAATCTGTCCAGAATCTAATCTAAAGTAAAATGACTTGTAGCTCTCTGTTTTATAGAAAAGACAAGAGCTTGCACGCATACGCACACGCACACACACACACACACACACACACACAGAGACTAAATCATCATCTGGACAACATGATAAGTGAATACCCGGGAGACAGCACATTGTGTCATCAAATACCCTCTGTTTATTAACAATTAACCTGTCACCACCGCCTGCAAATAGGACTAGTATTTTGTGTGTGTGTGTGTGGGTGTGTGTGGGTGGAAGCATATAAAAACCCTTTCCAAGCTCAATTTGTCCTTTTGTGTCTGAAGGTGTGTGTGTTTCTATTTGTATGTGACTGAGGAAATTAGGAAGCATACTGTAACTTGGCATATACATGAAATGAGACAATGCTGGAGCATATGTGTGTGTGTGTGTGTGAGTGATCTGGTACTTCTATCTTTGTGAGGACAACTGTCCCACAAAGGCTGTTTTACCCGAACGAGTTTTAAGGCTCATCAGACACAAAAACACTGCACCGTGATAATGAAACCACGAGACAGGATTTCACAACTCTGGAAATATATTCATGAAAATATTCATTTTATCCTGACTCATGGCAGGGGAACTAGTAGAAAGATGCTGTTAAGTTATCTGCACTTTTACTTATCTAATTTCTCCATATCTTGTTATTTTACTGTTTTTGATGTTGGTATCCCTTTACATCTGTCTGTCGGTTTCACAAAAAGTTAAACAGCGACAAGGTGATTTTGTTGGACATCATTTGTTTGAGGTAAATAGCTCAATAAAATATTTTAAAATCCGCCATTTTTAGCAAACTTCTTTTTTATTTTTACATGGTTTTTGTGATCGTTAGGAGCCAAAATCAAAATCATGGCATATCAGCCATAATTTAAGTATCTCACTTTCACTTAAAACTTCAACTACAGTTACTTTACTTTGTTGCAGCACGCACGCTAGCGTTGCTGGTTAAGGTTTCTGTCAGAGACTAGGAATGCATCCTGTCAATGACGGTCCTCACAAGTATAGTTTATAAATGTGTGTGTGCTCCCAGACAAACACGGTGACTCAGTCCAGCCCCCGCAGGTTGACATCACACAGACAGAAGAAGCACACTGACATTCAGGTAGAGACAGGCCATCATAATAAACACACACACACAGACACACACACACACACACGTCCATCTGTAAGTATTTAACACTCTGCCTCCACTAAAAACAACCACGAAGTCAGACAGTCATAAGTTGGCACAGTAATAAATCTGGCTCCCAGCCAACAAACTGAATTATGAAGAAGGAACAGTGCCAAAGTTTATTCTTTATAACTTCTTCCTTGCCCAGCAGGGAGCTCTGCGGCAAAAACAGGTCAAGACGTTTGTTTATTACTGATTGTTTCACTAAGGATGTGGTCGGTCACCATTGCTCTGCAATCAACCACCAACGCCACAGAAAATGTGTATGTATAGTATGTATGTATTTACTTATTATCTTTCCAGGTTTATTTGTGTTTCCATGTGTTATTGTATAAGTTGATTACTGTGGGTTCTTCCTGCCACATTCATATAAAGTATGTGCTCAAGCCCTATACAAGTTTTTATACATCACAATATTATGACAATTTACTTTAACTGATGTCTATGGTTCATATACTTCTTAATAAAGCACATAAACATATGTCTTGAGAGAAGTGACGTTGGGGTTAAAAATGTGACCCACACCTGTGCAGAAACAGTAAACTCACATAGACCTTCAGGGCAAGAAAAAAACGTTATTTGGTGGAATCATGACAATATGTGGACAATAGGGCTTGACTGAAATAACTCAGTACATGGTAGTATTGAGACTTTCTCAGTCAAATGATATCTCTTTTTTGTACCCAGAGAAAAAATGACTATTTGTGCGGATTTTTTTGCTTGTAGCGAATGACTACAAGCGCTTAAATGCAGCGTGTGATTGGCCCACCACCGCAGCAGCAAGCGCATTTAGCCTGGTGTATTTACAATGAGTTGAATGGTTGTCTGTTTGCTATACACTACGTTCCCTGACCGTCAATGTTGATAAAGTCTGATCATACAGGACATGCATTGACATGCATTGAAAAAAAACACACATAGCTGATTACCTTCAATTGATGGATGACTTAATTTTCTTATAGAATACAACAAAGATTAAGTTATAGAGCCCCTTAAAGATAATAGCTTGGGTGCATACTATTTTCTTTCATTACACATCTTTGGGGGTGATGTAAGAAGCTAAAAGGTAGAAACAGGAACATCAAGAGATGAAATTGGGTACAGAAGCTTCTGCAGAGTGACAACTTAAAGAAAGAGATTCAACGTTTGAAGATTTTGTTGCAAGTTGGGAGTATTGAACTTCCTCATAATAATCTCTGGAGATGTAGATGTTTAATTAATTACTCTTATCTGTGCATTACTTGTTGTTGGTCCAGCTTTCACCAGACACTATAGTACAACTACATTTAAAACACTCCTTAAAGCCCCTTAATTTAAATACTTTATACTTTATTTTGAAAATCCTGAAAAGAACATTGTGACACTATTTTAATGAATATCATTCATGCAGAAGTACCTAGTTTTGTATATGAGGAAAAACTGTAATCTAAGCAGTTGTAATTAAATGTATTTTCTTCCTATGGAGACTGCTGAAAGCAGCTTGTCTGTACAGTAAAGAAGCTGATTCTTTCGTGTCAGCTTTCTTCTTTTCCTTTTTTAAAGTTTACAAAAGCGTGCACATCCAGACCATAAAACTAGGTACGGGACAGCAGAACATGTATCAGACTGAGAAATAGAGTCGACACACTAGATAATGCTCCGATGAAATATTTATTCAATTACCTCAAAGGGAATTGAGGGCAGTGTACAGACTCTATTTCTCAGCTTTTCTTCCCCCCCAGTTTTCCTGTGTGCATTAACATCAGGTTTAGATTCTATTGCAAACATATTTTAAATAAATCAAAAAAAGGAATAACATATAAATACATACATTTGTGTCTATACTTGAATTGGCATTGTACTGTACAGTACATCTGTGTGTGTCAGGGTCTTACTTGATTGGCTGGGTCGGATCATTCCGACGCGCTTTCTGCTCAGGTGACAGCTGCTCCCACTTAAAATGGAGACTCCAATCAAATCCTGAGAAAATAATTATGTACATATTCATTAAACTGTAGAGACAATACTGTACTGAACCAAGGCTTTAGTAAATTAGGAGGAAGCAGAAGTAAAGTACAATGGCACACTGGAATAACGGTAGACTTACTATGAGCCATGTTTTTGATTGCTGATATTGTGGAAAATTCTTACATTTGTTATCAAACTTTATGTATTCAGAACAATGAATTAATGGGATAGTTTGGATCTTTTAAAGGGGGGTGTACTAAAGTAGATGACGCTAGGCTCCAGTTTGGACGCATTTCAGACACCCAAAAACATCTACTTCAGCTTACGCTATTTAGAATATTTCAGTGCTTTCCTCTTGCTGTCAGACAGCCCTTTATGATGGGGAACTGAAGCCATTATATCGCTTTTTTTTAAAGCCACCAGATTCCTATGACCAAAATATTAATTTGTGTTTGTGTGTGTGTGTGTGTGTGGACGTACAAGCAAGCAAATGTGTGTACGTGTGTGTTGTACAGTGTAGGTGTGTGTGATTGCTGATGAGGCAGTCCAGTAGGCCAAGGAGTGGCTGCACAGCACTCCTATCCCTCCATCTGTGAGTGTGAGTGTGTGTGTGTGTGTGTGTGTGTGTGTGTGTGTGTGTGTGTGTGTGTGTGTGTGTGTTTGTGTGTGTGTGAGTGCCTGGATCAATGAGAGTCCATCTTATGACCATCTTTTTTATGTTATGAGCGACAGCTTCATCTATAATTTAAATGTCCTTTGTGAGCCCAACTATCACCATTGATTTGGACCTCTCCTTTTGTGTGTGTGTGTGTGTGTGTGTGTGTGTGTGTGTGTGTGTGTGTGTGTGTGTTTGTGTGTAGGACTGAGAGCAATGGATAGGGCTATTATCAGCATTGATTGGCGGATTGCTGTTACCAAGAGAAGAAGATTGGAATAAGACAGGCTAATGGAAAGCGAGAGGGACTATGAAGCTCTCAGGAGAAATGGGCTTCAGAAAAAGTGAGGGATGAGAGACGAGTGGAGAACACAGATGTGTATTGTTCCAATGCATTATCAGGCCATTCGGTTTCAGCTCATCTGTAATCTTGTCGAATCTAAAAGAAAAAAATCCCTTCCTCAAATAGTCTGTTCCTGTTCTGCATCATCAATCTGGGATGTTGGGTGCATTAGAGAACAGTTACCGATTCAACCACAAAACCTCCACTTTCACTGCTATTAGTGTTTATTTGGTTTCAAGCTTTCAAGACTGCATTTCAGCAACGCACAAATTATTATCCTCGAACTAGCCTTTTAAAACAGAAGACAATATGACATAAGACAAGATAAAATAAGATAAGATAAGAAAACCTTTACTTGTCCCACAGTAATTCCCCTGGGAAATTAAAGTCTGAAACAGAGATAGATAATTGTACAAGAGATAGATAAGTGTACAAAATATAGCAAATTGTGTTATACAATAATTACACATGAATTAGTAAATTGCACTATGAAAGTTGTCCAAATGAAAAATCACGCACAGATGTAATAATAATGGCACACGGGATATATTGCACAGAGTCGACAGTGGTCATTGTACAGTCCTACGGCCGCTGGAAGGAAAGATCTGCGGTATCTCTCCTTCACACAGCGGGGGTGGAGCAGCCTATCACTGAAACTGCTCTCCAGGTCTGAAAGGGTGTAGACATGCTTTCCAGAGAACCGGACCCTCCGCCTGCACTAGGCCCCTACGCTGGTTGGCATAATGACTCTGCCGTTGATTGGGGGAAGGTGTTTACGTAGGTGGACCGTTCAATGCAGTAGACTGTTTGAAAGTTAAATTGTAACTCGTGAGCAGAAAAAGCGTTGTTTGGCAGTATATTCAGTCAAAAGAGAGTGATTTAAGTCGAGCTACATGTTCAATTTGCAATGCCGATATGTCTCGTGGCGGTAAGGACCCTAAACAATACACAACATCGCCACTGTTAAAATATTTGCGTATGAAACATCCGAAAGAGCTGGCTGCTGCTCGCTATTTTACGTTAGCTTTCTAATTTCACGGCAGAATTTTAATCAGTGGATTCGGTATTCGCCTAAACCTCCAAAATCTGGATTCGGTGCATCCCAAGTGAATGCAGTCAGGCCATACTTAAAGAAGGGACTACTCAGGATCTCTCGTAGATCCAACTTGAGGGTCAACAAAGCAGATATCTCCAAAGTGTTCCTATTCAAGGTTACGTCAGAAAAAATGAACTCATCAAGAACTCATCATGAAGTATTTCTTCATAAATAAGAAACCCTCAGTTTCTTTTTGTCATCACAAGACCTCCTGAAGATACCTCAAAGCCACATTTTTTTCTTAAAGTGTAGATGAGAGCATTACTATACCTCCCCGGAGATCAGCAGAGGCCGCCACATAGGAAAAAGTGTCCATGTTGATGATGTCGATGACTGGGCTGACCACACAGGTTGGGTCCTGGACACAAAAACACACACACATTCATGGGTTAGAGTTCTAAAGCAAACACAGATATACTGAAAGAGTATTAGAAAAATCGGACAGGAAAATAGAGATCATAAATCTTGAAAAAGACAAAAAGTGCGAGAAGGTGAATGTGTTCCTGTGTGCACACCATCATATTTCACAGCAATTAATCTATTTTCCAATCTAAAGTGTGTGCATGTGTGAAACAGACTGTGTATTCCAAGGTCCTTTTAATATTGCACCACATTAAAAGAAATTCCATTTATTCAGCACCAATCATGCACACAGCAAATTTAGCGAGGCAAAGGTGACCTCTACTTCTGTTCTACTACAACTGAGTTCCATTTTATTCACTTTGCTGGCATTAATGTCAGATTGTTGAGCAATATGAAAACAAGAAATGTTGAGAACTCTGTGAACTCTAAATGAAAGAAGAATTCATCAAGAGGTATCAAAGAAAAAAAAAGGAAGACGCTGTGAATAAGTGAATGTTAGCACACAAGGACAATGGCAAATTGGCTTTTTGTTTTATTTGTGTTAGATATATGAAGGCTGGAAGGTAGGTAAGTCCTGACACCTCATTGGTCTGTTGGGAAATAGCTGCAGATGTTCTGGTACAAACTTTGAGCTGAGATAGAGGGAATGATCCGCAGTGGAAAACACAACAGAGGAAAGGACTTGGTACCAAAAGAGAGTCGAGCCGAACCATGCGGAGAAAATGAGGCAATACTGTGGTGTGTGACTTCTAGAAATGTCTGTCTTTTATGTCTTTTATGACTTACGTCGCCTACACATGATCTGCAGTAAAATGGCCATTCCATTGTTTTTTACCATGGGGAGAGTGATGCCGCCCAACTAGGCGGAGCCCTAACCTTTGGACTCACGCTCAGAATTGAAGCGCTCAAAGTTCAAATTATTTCAACTTTTGGGCTCCGACCGTTTAGTGTTCAACCACGTATTCCAAAAGCAATGATAACATGATATAATATGATATAAATGATAGCATATACCTGCGCTTTACTACCGGGTGGTTTGACTGCAGATTATGTGCAGGTGGTTTAACACATCACACAGAATGTATACAAGGGAAAAAATGTCAAACCTATCACTGCTACATAACATATATTTGTTTTTGCCCATATCACTTCTTTTTGTTTAACCATCCATAAGGCCATACGACTCAGTGTCATTGTCTCCTTAATCCTTTAACAGAGTCCTAAAGCCTTGTAGCAGGTAACATGTCTGCACTTGACTTCCCTCATACTTTTATGAGGGAAGTCATAAAAATATGTAGGAATGAGCGTGTGAGTGTGCGTCACACATGCACACGCCAGACTTGAGGTCCCTGTTAAATCATAGAGTGTCCTGCTATTAGTTTGGTCAAACGCATGGCTGCGCCTTCAGCCAGTGATATTACAGAGCAGGTGGAGCGGTTCTGGACCATTAGCTGCAGGGTCAGTGCAAGGGGACGCGGACTGCATCCCTCTCCGGCTCCAGCCACATTACAAAGCACTGCGACTGCTTTAATAGCTGTTACCATAATGACACTCAGGGTGAAGCATTCACGACATTACTGTTGTAATTGGATGAGTGTTATTTTCAAATCGCTTGGGAGCAGTTTCTTAATTTCATCCATTTCTTCTTTTTTCCACCCGATTTGAAATGAGTACATTCAGTGGCCGAGATGAGAGGAAAACTGACCCCCGAAACATCTTGCATTATCACCATCCTTCATGCACGTCTCCTGCATTTGAGCTGAATGACATACCTATAGTTATTTACTAAACATTATACATTATGACTACAATAGAAAACTGTACAGTAATGATTGAGGGGGTATAAACCTTTAACGTCCATGTCCAAAATGTTGTACAGTTACTTCTAAGTCAGTACAGGTTTCTCCAGGCTGCATTTTAATTTCAGATGGCTCTCATTTACTTATCTTTAAGGTACAACTTTAGATAATTCTTGGATTCTTTGTGATTTATTTTGTTTATTCTATTAATACATTTACAATTATATACCGGGACACTTTTATATACATACACCACTAGTACCCTAACCCACAAAACCCACAGGGTGTGTTCAGATAAGGGCCCCAGACATACCCGGACACTTTTATAGACATACACAACTAGGGGGCACTACAAGTGCAAGACAGGTGAGTGGCATTACTTACATTTTACTACAAATCACAAATTCATTGTCCAATCATCACAAATCTCCTGAACACCAGGTGGCGCTATAAACGCAAACAAACTACAGCTCATATAGCGTGAGTCAGGCTATAAATGACTAAATGGTTTTCCAGGAAAGGTCTACACAATGACCTCACGCATACACTGCAAGTCTCATTCAAATTGACCACTAGGGGGCACTTCAAATGCACAATAACTTGACTTGGAATGACACAAATCAAGGTTTAAGCATGTAATTGCAGCCTGCGGCTTAATTAGCAATTGTTTTATGGTTGGTCACCTGCTGTGAGCTGGACTGAGCTACATATCACACTGAATTGAAAATAAATGTTTTTGACAAACCAGTTGTAGGCATTTTAAACAATGTGCACTGTATGTCCAATCGTTACAAAGCTTGCAGAATATGTTTTATAACGACGTTGGACCGCAAGTGTGAAATTACTTTAAGGTTGCAATTGAAAAACAGGTTTTAACCAGCGATTAGCTGCTTGCGGCTATATTTTTATTTTGAAAATGTGCCAGTGTTCCCTGTAGCCTTGGCTCATAGACGCTCCTTTGGAAATTACTTATTTTTCCTTTATTCTATAAATTAAGGTTGTGTTTCTGCAGCAGGTACTCCTTATTCTTTGTTAATTAATTGTTACTGGGTACCTTTGTTGCTAAGGCTTATTATTCCAATCAATGTAAAAACATGAAAGATAGGACTTTCTTACTCACTTACCTACTGTAGACGATGTTTCGTTACACCTGAAATCTCACTTTTATTAATAAATCTGCAGACTTTTTAAGGTGTTGGTTTTTTAGGGCTCACTGTTCAAGACTTAATATACCCTGTTTAATGGGTGAAATGATCCAACACTGCAACATTAAAAGTAGTGAATAAGCTATGGCACTACAAAATCATCTCTTGGACATCCCATAAACAGTGTGCTCTATTTACTTTATAATCTTATTCACAAAATTCCCCATCCTAGAGTAAAAAAGAAGAAGAAGCAAATACTTGGTAGGTTAATGCAGCCTGGGTGTAAACAACAACTGTAGAAGCTTTAGTGTAATGGACACAGGGTGATTTACATGTAATACTTCCCAGAATCAACCAGCAGGAGAATAGAACTTACTATAAATACCTCCTATGACCCTAAAATAAACTAGAATAGGCCAGTAAATGCACTGTTTTTTGGATCACTTCCTGTAATTGGGTTACGTTGCGATCTCACCTAAAGTGAACCGAACTCTGGGGCTTGTTTTCAAGCGGCCCGAAGTTCGGTTGTTTTGGTCTGCCACAGAACACTCTAATAAAATGCCTCAAGGGTAAAAGAAATAAATAAATTAATAGTTTTTTCTTTGCTATCGTGACCTGCTAGTACTGCCTGGTAGCAGTCAGATGTTTGTTAGAATATAGACAGTAAAGTATAATTTTTGAATGAAAGAAGAAACCCTTTATGTGAAAATGCAACAAGAAACAAGAGGAACAGAAGTTCACCTAGAAGTTGGGCAGGACTTTAGCTCTCTATATCAATGAGACAGTTTGAGGGGAATAAAACTTTATGGCGGTGTGGGGTTCTGCCTGTGTGTGTGTGTGTTCACCTGGATCAATACCTCATACATTTAAATCTAAATATATGACTATAACGCGACGGGGCAGACAGTGACGGATGACTCTAATGCTCAAACACACAAGCACACACACATTTCAACCGTGATTATGAATATGGATGATGTTGATATAGCGGCAGAATCCGATCAGGCCGCGTGGTTTACTTATTGATTACTGCTGTACAGATGGAGATCAAAGGTCTTTAATATCAGCAGATTTGATGCACTGGAGGAGGAGGAGACAGATGAGCAAATGAAGAGATGGCAAGGAAAACAAGAGGACAGAAGGTGTGAAGACAAGAGAGGAGTTAAAAAAGGTGATAAAAGAGAAGAGATGGTTGGAGGAGTAGTGAACAGAGGGCAGGAGAGAAGAGAAATGGACGGAAGAGATGCAAAAAAAAAGATAAAGGAAAAAGGAGCATATGTGGTAGGAAAGAGTAGAAAGGAGAGAACAGATAGAAAAAGGAGTTTCAAAGAGAAGGTAGAAGAAGGAAAGAGGGAAAGGAAAGGAGTAAAGAGCAATAATACAAACTGAGGATGTGAGAGCGGAGGTGAGGACAGAAAGAAATGGGAAGAGTAAAGAGGAGAAGAAGTTTAAGGAGAGTGATCAAATATGTGATAAAGCAAAGAAAGGAAAGTGTTAAGAAAGAAGAGATGTTCTGATACCGATACCATTATACCAGTATCCGTCTCGCCTCCGATACTGCCTAAAACCCTGCTATTGGTATGGGGAAGTACTGGAAGTACTGGAGTTTATGCACCAATCCGATACCACGTAATAAAGCCCTAAAGAAAATCTATGTTGAAGTAGTTTGTTTATGTTCTTTTTCCAGGATAACTTTAAACTGGGTAATAAAAGAAAGTTCTGTGGTGTTCATTGTTTGTGTTTGTTCATGTTTCCCAAAGAGTTTTCATATCACGTCCATACAGGGAAAGTAGTATACAGCTGTTAAAACATAATCAAATACATGACACACTGGAGTGGGACCAGTACTCGTCATCGGCCGATACGCAAGTTCAGGAGAGCAGGAGGGAAGAGTAAATGCTGTTAGATAAGAGAAAAGGGGAGGAAGAGGTTGTGTAAAGAGGGAGTGGGAGATGGAAGAAAAAAGACAAGGGCGAGTAAGAGGAAGCATGGTGGTAAGGCAGGGGAAGAGAAGAGTCATATAAGGTGAGTATAAGTGGCGATAAGAGAAGAAAAGATGAGAAGATGTGTGAAGACGAGGCAGAAAAGAAGAGAAGACTAATAAGGAGGCAGTGTCTAGAAAGGTGAATAAATGGTTAGAGAGAAATGATGAGAAAAATGAAGTGAGGTGGTGAGAGGGCACGAGCAAATAAGAGAGGAGAGAGGATTAGATGAGAGGAGAGATACAGAGAGATGGTGTGGAGGGGTGAAGAGAGAGAGAAACATGAGAAAGGACAAGAAGAAGGCAAGAGGAGGAGAGAGAAGAGAGTACAGAAGAGAAGGGGGAGGCAAGGTGAGAAAAGGGAGGATGAGCTGACAAGTGGTAAAAAAATTATATGAGGAGGCGAGGAAGAGGAGAGACCAACAGAGGAGAGGAGAGAGGAGAGCGGAGGGGTGAAGGAGAGAGAGCAGCACTTATTTCTTAATGAGAGGCAATCAGACCGACAGCTATTTTCTCCCATGGCGCTATCACCTCGACCACTGGAGTCAACACACACACACACACACACACACACACACACACACACAATCACACACACACACACACATACTTGTTGTACTGCAGTGTAGTACATCATAGTTCTTAAAGTGGCCTTGCCTTGCTAAAGTTATTGACACTCATGATCCCATTCACACATGAGTATATAATGCCTACACACACACACACACACACACACACACACACACACACACACACACACACACACACACACACACACACACACACACACACACACACACCCCTCTTCAAGGTTAGGCAGACAGACAGAAACATTTTGTCAGGGTGGGGGTATGCTCTACCTGCTTGATGCGCCCCAGAAGGGGGGGCAGCCAGTCCTTGTTCACTTCACAGTGGCTGTCCAGGAAGGTGAGGACCCCGGCCCGCGCAGCATCGGCCCCCCGCACTCTGGACCTGATCAGACCTGACGCACAAAGAGATTCATAAACATCATTCACCATTACACACAGAAACAAATGTTTTATGGCCTAAAATAATCTGGAGATAGACTCAATGTCTTCTAAGAAATGGATTAGAAGTCCCCCTGTGTACATCTCTCTCTCCCCAGTGCGGTCTAGACGTACCCTGTCAGTGTCTCGCGATCATTTCTGACACATACATAAAATTGAAATAAATTGAATATCAACATGTATAAAATGAAAATCCACATGTATAAACAATTATCTAAATGTAGTTGTTTTGTCCAAACTGTACACTTGCACTTTCATGCAGCTGATATTGAACAAACAGCCTCACTGCCGCGAGAGCTTCTCTCTGTTAAATTGAAATGCTCCACTTTGCCTGCTGAAATTGATTCTTTTCAGGGCGGCAGATCGGATAAGACAGTATATATTCAACTTTCAGCTGTTGAGCTGTGACTATCAGTTACACATGCACTCCCCCATCTTCTTCCCACACAGAATACATTTAAAACATTGGAAAGGCATAGAACCCTTAACCTTGGTATTGTTAGTGCCTTGCTATACATATTGACATCCCCTATCTCTCTCTCAGGCCTGCTCTCTCTCTCAGTCAGTCAGCAAAAGGGAAAATCGATGGATGGCTCTTAGAAGCCCTGTCAGACATGGACACAACCTTTTAACAGGCCCATCATACTCTGCATGTGTGTCGAAACAAGAGAACGTGTGTCAGCTGACTGTTGTTGAGCTGGCAAAAGACAGAGAGAGAGAGAGAGAGAGAGAGAGAGAGAGAGAGAGAGAGAGAGAGAGAGAGAGAGAGAGAGA
>NC_048424.1:2017846-2033244 GCF_013103735.1 Etheostoma cragini | reverse complement strand
TGTGTGTGTGTGTGTGTGTGTGTGTGTGTGTGTGTGTGTGTGTGTGTGTGTGTGCTATTTTATGTTTGTGAGAACAAATTACAGTTAAAAACCTAAGTTGCATTAAGTGAATGTGGAAGTCTCAGTTTTGGAAAATAACAAAACTTGTCACTACCAAGGCTGTAAAGGTGTTGATATTATTCAGCAATCTATCCAGCATTTTGTTTGAATCATAGTGATGTATGAAAGGCTGTGTAGGCGATAATTTATACTTGGTCTCACATTCAAAACCATAACCTCACATATCCTAAATCCTTTTGACTTCAAAGGTCAGTGAGAGAGTATTTCTTAAAAGATTTTTGGTGGACTATCCCCTTAATCCTCAGGACAAAGATTTAAAGGCATCATATCTAAAGGTGACCCTGACCGACAAAAACAAATTTTTGATCTCAATGTTCAATTCAGTTGCCCCAAACACAGCTTCACACAAAGACAAAGATAGAAAACTTCTTGGTTGCTCAACAGCCTCCTCATAGCTTCGGAGCTCCGGTGAAATGGCCTATTTAGCGATTCATTGGCAAATTACTCAAGTTGAAAACATTTAGGGCCTTATCTCGTACCCAGCACAATTGACTTTGTACACTGACGCGTGTATCATTCCTTTTTTGCAGCCGATGTACAGCAGACTTTTCCCTCCACTGACGCACGTTGGTAAATTAGGGAATGAATTTGCGCTCCCGGGGACAGTTCAGCAAAACGAGGAGGCGTGTTCAGGTGCAAATGTTCCCTGGTGCTATTTTGCAATTTCTGAAAACTTTGCCACAGAACAGGAAAAAAACCAAGTCTAACGTCAGCGGCGTGTTATTCAAATGCTATTTTAGGGGCGCGTGGTTGGCCGTAATGTAGCGTGTGCACAAGGCTTTTCTCATCTACATGGATGCAGCAGTTCCTAGTTTTGCAAACCATATAAACAAGAATGTCGCAGCATTGTTTGTGGCTGGTTGTGTTTTAAACATATTTGGATGAATCATGGATGTGTTGATGACATAAATGAGGACATACTGTATTAGAGGACATAAGGAGATGTGATGTTGAACTACAGCGGGACTGGACACTTGTGTCCGGGAGTGGCAATGCGCAATGTGCTCCGGGTGGAGCGGGTGGACGGAGATGGAGTGGGGGGAGGAGGAAGGAGCACAACAGCAGCAGGTGGTGCGTTTGGCCTTATTTTGCATCATCCTGGACAGCTCCTGCTCAAGCCATGAGTGAACAGCTCCTGGCGTGTGCCAGACAAATCCGCCGTCATAATAGCAATCCGCCATGGACCAAGTGCACCTGCTCTTAAAGGGACTGGGAGATGGCGCGCTGATTGGTTTATTGCACGTTACGCCCAAACCACACCTAACTACCTCAGACCAACCTATTTTAGATTTGCGTCGGGGGCAAGACTCATATATGTGTGTATATGTATAATAGCAACAGCGCCCAAGATCAGCCTACAAAGCTACTTGCGTTTCACGTTTGAGACTTGCATTCCAGATTGTTAAAACAGGGCCCTGAAACTTTTTGAATCCCTTCTATCTCAAAGCTTCTTAATAAATGTACAAGAAGACAAGAGGCAAAATGAAAGGGTCGGTTGGGAAAGAAGAGAAAAAACGTTTCCAGTATTTTTTGACATCAACCAGAGTCTGAGCTGTCTCCCACACACACACACACACACACACACACACACACACACACACACACACACACACACACACACACAGACACACACACACACACACACACACACGCAACAAAAACACACACAGTCAATGCATTATACCGAGGACATTTGTACAGCTGGTGCACTGGCTGTTTGTGGATAATAAATATTGAACCACAAAAACACTCCAGTCTTCAAATTTGCACAGATGAAGCAAAGTGAAATTACTATGGCTTGTCTGCCTTTAGATTAGGTTTAGGCTAATGTTAGTGAATACAATATGTCTATTAGGGTTCTCACAAGTAAAGCAAGTAAGTTCTTACTAGTGCTTTTATGTGAGGGTGTGTCAGGGAAGACTTATGGCATCGGCATGGTGAGTTTTTATGGGCATTAAAAAGACAATCAAGTCAGAAGGCCTGAAGCCATACACTATTAACAAGCCAAACTGATGAACCCTGCCTGTGTGTGTGTGTGTGTGTGTCTGTGTGTGCCAATGTGTGATCACCATGACTGTGCTATAATGAAATCCTTCAGTGACAGCATGTAGGACAAGTGTTCCTGTTGTTAAAGAGAGAGAGGCAAATGGTGAGGTGAGTTAGAGAGGAAGGAACAATTATAAAATACAACAGGAAAAAGGGAACTACAGAGAAAGCTTAAATAAGAGAAAGAGAACGAGGTGTAAGATACTCAGAGAGAAATAAATAAAACTACTTGAAGAAACAAGAGAGTTATTAACGAAGCAAGACTCATCTTATGTTGTGGTGTTTCTGTGCAGTTATCTGAGTTCAAACGGCAAAGTTCTCACAGAGCCAACAACAAGCATGTTAGAAGTGGTTTCTGAGTGTTTTCTGCTGTAGTTTGTCACAGTGAGACGAGTGCTATCTGAACTCAGGTGGCACCAAAATAACAGCATTGAGATGTCTGAAAACGTCTTTGTCTGTCTCTTTGCAGGAAAAAAAGGTTTACGTGTGGGTGTGTTCCCCGATCATAATCACAATCTTTGAACTTTGAAGGGCAAATGTATAAACTCAAATGGGTTGAAGCTTCTGTGCTTCTATGAGATTTAAGACAACTGATATGGTGCATGGTGAATGTTCCCTTATATGAACGGCTCCTGTAATTACAGCGCTGTCAGAACATTGGTAACACTGTGAGGCATGTTCTGTAAGCACATCTTACATGTCTCACAAGTGACGTACGTAGAGGAGCGTACAAGTGGGGTTTCATGTTCTTTATATCCATGTCAAACATGATGGGAGGAAAAAGGGCCATGACGTTAGAAATGGAGATTACT
Source organism: Etheostoma cragini (assembly GCF_013103735.1). Classification (NCBI taxonomy): domain Eukaryota; kingdom Metazoa; phylum Chordata; class Actinopteri; order Perciformes; family Percidae; genus Etheostoma; species Etheostoma cragini. The sequence goes on along the minus strand of NC_048424.1, from coordinate 2,030,266 downwards.
ACCTGGTGCGGCTTCAGGCAGTAGCAAAATCAATTTTTTAATCGTAACAGTCAGCAGACGGACTACATCTCTTGTTGTTTTTGCATTTTTTTTCTTTATGATTATATCTGCATGCTCTCTTCGTTATGCTCATTCCCTATCAGTGTATGCTCTTATAATTTAATTCTTTATTTGGGTCCCCATTAGTATCCACAAAATGGTTGCTAGTCCTAGTTGATAGGACTTATTAATATTTACATGAAGTATATGTTAGGGATAATACCCAATTGCATATTCCACGATTGTATTCAATGATGGAGTCAGTCCTTAACACCTCCTTTCCGATGACATCACAGGTTGTGTAAAGGACAGGGAGGTCTGACTGGTTGTGGACCAACGTGTAGTCCGTCACGTCTCTCAGCCGAGTTACAGCAAAATATTTCCACTCCATAAACGCTTAATCTGACAATTGACCATCGTAGCAGACAAAAGAATTGTGCAGACCGAACACGGCCTAACGCTCACCTCACTTTTGGGGATGTTCTGCTAAATGAAAATCACCCACCCAGAACCTTCTGTTGAATTTGGACATATTTATTTCATTGTTGTGTTGCCAGGCTGCTTTAAAGGTAGGGAAAATACATGTTTTTAACCCTTTCAGTCATATAGCGCCCTCTGTACCTGAATTATACCTGCATACAATTTCATTCATTTTGAAATTGACTACAAAAAAAGTAAGACCAAAGATTCTTAGGAAAATCTTTATAGCATAGATATGTGAAATTAGAGATGAGAGTCACCGTTTTGATAGCCTCATATTGCCAGACCTTCCTCCACAGCACTGCAGAGGAACGTCTGGCTAGTCCATACAGCATTTTGGGATGGGAGAGAAACATATTCTGGTTAATTGCCATTTCTTTAAACTAGTGCTGTCAGTTAAACACGTTATTAACGGCGTTAACACACGCCCATTTTAACGGCATACATTTTTTTATTGCAAGATTAACATTTTGGCCTTGCAAACTTTGTGCTTTTTTTCACATGCTGTTACAACAACTAGCAACGTTAGAAAAACTACAATACCACACCGGTTTTGTCGTTGTGAACTGAGCGATCACCGCAGCACGTCTAGTCTGAAATCACAGCCGATGGCCAAGCACACAGCTGATGCCAATTCTCTTTTTTTCACACTATTATTGATTGACAGTGTTACATGTGTGAGAGACTATTTGCTCCAAGTGAGAATGTTAGTGTGAAATACAGTACAACTATGCCAATGTTGTTCTCAATAAAAAAACATTTAAACAAACCGAGCGATCCACTTTTCCATGTTGATAAGTCCAATAAAATGAGATAAAATAATGGGACAAAAAGAAATCAAGGAACATTTAGAATCGGTCAAAATGTGTGATTAATTGCGATTAATTCTGAGTTAACTGTGACATTAGTGTAACTAATTGCAATTAAATATTTTAGTTGTTTGACAGCACTATTTTAAACCAATCACAATCGTCAAGGGTGGCGCTAAGCATGGAGCAGAGCGATCCCTGGGCCTCTGCAAAAAAAAAACATGTGTAGGCTACATTCAAAGGTTATTTTAGTTGTGCAACAGAAAACCCAGATTGGACAGATAGTCTAGCTGGCTGGCTGGATTTACCCTGCAGAGATCTGAGGAGCAGTTAATAGTCCTCAGAAATCCACCTGATATCTGGGTTTGATATTGGGAAATGATGGTTGAGACTTCAACAGATGACGAGTCCGAAGATTTCAGATCATTTGCAGCTTTATTCAAACAGTGACCAAAATGTCATGACAAAGAGAGGCACCTTTAGTGCACAAACGAATGTCTATTCAAGAGAGACTACTTAACATCAGAAGAACAGCTTTTTAATATTCTTCTTGTCCTCACACATTTCAGTCTGTCTATTTCTGTGGTATAGTAATACCTTCGAACTACTCCTTATATGTAAGACACCTCTAATAGATTGACACATTCTGATCTATTCTCAACTGTGGGATAGGGTTACCTTAAAAACAAGCCTTCTGTGGATGATCCTTAAAATACATCAAAAACCTGTATGCTTAAATATTCCACCTATCACTACCGGAGCTTAGAATTCCACCCCAAAAAAAAGCTAAAGGAAACAGATGTCCGGCCAAAAACGGAGAAATCTGGCGGATTTTCCGGTGGCAACGGAGCAATCCTGGAAGTGGAACGTCGTGTATATGGACTACTGTTTTGACTTGACAAAAAATAAATGACTTGAGACTCAACTTGGACTTGTAAGTCAATGACTCAGGACTTGACTTGAGGCATGATGACTCGGATGACTTGCATGTGTTCATAAGTTTGAACATTGTTGAAAGCTGTTGAAATAATATAATGTAATGTTGTCAGAACAACTCAACTTTTGGAGACACACAACCCCATGTCACGCTGCGGTGGCCTGGGAGGTTGCGTGTTAGCTGATTGTTTTCTGCACTTGCTTGTATCTTTTCTCTCTCTCTCCTGTGAAATAAGATGCCTTCAAGTGCAGTCGGAAACGTCGAAATCTACAAAGTATCCGACGGAAAACGGTACTGCGAAATATAAAGTCTACTCTTGCTTTGTTGGTCGGGGGGGGCGGGGGGGGTTAAGAACCTAACAGGACGTGGAGTAACAGGAACCTTTTAGTGGGCCCTGCAGCATTGACTTCCCAAAATGTTCTTGACCCCATCACACTGTCAAGCTGTCATATTCATTTGCATATTGCATTCATTTGTATTCTGGATTTAGGAGCATAGAAGCTGCTCCACATGGATTATATTGAAAAATGTCATAATGCGTGCCTGCATAAAGAAGTAAACTGAGGAACAACATCCACATTTAGTCTGATTGAGGCATTAACTCTCCCTGGTTGTCATTTGCGTATATTTGCTGCTTCTGGCATGTTAAGAAGGAAAGGGTCCCGATTTAGGTTGTGGTCTTGCTTTTGGATTTGTGATATATTTGGTTTCAGCTCTTGAAAGACATTTTCTCTTCAGGAACATTTCTTTTATGACAGTCTGCGTCTCTTTCTGCCACTCCGGGTGCTATTTCAGTAGCAGCTCCTGTCATTTCAATTCCCTTCAGGTCATTTCAGTTCTGCCGCTCTATATGTAGCCAAAGATGAATGAATCCATTTGTCTGTGAGTGTTTTTACATATGGGCACGTTCAGTCAAATGGATGAGAAAGGCCAACCCTGAACCATTTTATTACGTATACATGCACACGCGCTGAAATATGTTCTACCCACACGCACACAGTCGACTGGTGACAAATGCATACAGAGCAACACCTCCTCCAAACCATATCACCGTATGTGTCATTTTTTCCAACACACAGAAGTGTTTCATAAATTAGCGCCCATAGCCCATAGGTAACAAAACTACTTAGTTGAGTTTAGAAAAAAAGATTGTGGTTTGGGTTAAAAACAGACGTTACTTCACTTCACACAGCGTTAAGTTAAAAAAAAACACGGCTGTTTACTTTTATTTTTAAACAGGACTTGAACCTCGCTCTCCTGGGTGAAGGTCCTGTCTTGTTTGACCCATCCACAACCCCAACACCTACTTTGGAAAAGGCGCCCTTACAGTTTCTCACCTTACTTCCTGCTTTGCTACATTATAATAACTACAGTGACTAGTGGGCGTCGCCGCTGTAAGCGTAAATATAGGACTAAATAGCGTCTTCTACAAATGGCGTCTGGGAGCGTTTTCAGAGAAGGACAGTCTCATGCAGAAACACACACAATTAGCTTGCAAATATATACGCCCACAAACAAGTTGTTGCCATACCTTCTCTCTTGTTGTTGCGAAGGCATTTGACTTTGGGCAGTTTGATGAGAAGCTGGCAGTCACTTTCTGGGGGGAAAAAACAACACAATTATTCAAATGAACAGAACAATAACATACTATAACTGAGTAGAATATTGTGTGCTGTGTAACATATCTTGATAACGTCTTAATGGGGAAGGGAAATTAGCAGCCTGCTGAAAGCAGCAGGGCAACAATTCAAAGCTTTCAGTTTGACAACTCAGACATTTGTTGAGCTGCTGTTCTGCCGCCTGTCTGCTCCCTGCTGAATTTTAGGAGTTGAATTAATATATAATTTGAAATAATTCTCTGCTGTAATACATGTTGAAACAAACTCTGGAGAAAAGTGTCAAAATGAACAGAACAGCTGCACTATGAGTTATTTACAGAAGTGAAATTAATATTTAACACTTGTTTTGGAACAACAATGGCTTTGGAAAATATTGCCTGTCTCACAAAATTAAGTTCAATGCAAATACATTATTTCAGAAAATTACACATCATGATCTAGAAGTAATAATATAGTGTATATTAAATGGTGAGGTAATGATGAGAACGCAGGGGAGCTCCTAATAGCAGCATGGGGGCCCGATGGTTAACACTGTGGCCTCACAACAGGAAAGTTCTGGGTTTGAATCCAGGTCGTTCCGGGCCTTTCTGTGTGGAGTTTGCATGTTCTCCCCATGTCTGCGTGGACTTCCTCTGCCATCAAAAAACATGTACTAGGTTTTCCACTGAGTGCCCTTGAGCAAGGCTCTGGCTCGGATATGGAGTTGGTCTCCGGGTGCTGTAATTGGCTGCCCACTGCTCCCTTGAGGGATCGGTTTAAATGCAGAGAGTGAATTTCGCTACGTGTATGTGACAATAAAATACCTTTATTAATAACTCTAAAGTAACAAGTGATAAATAAATTGCAGTTTATTTCTAATGTTAGGGTTGTCTTCATATTTGTTTTCTTTATTTTAATTTGTTAATCGTTTGGTCCTCAATTGTCAGAGACTAGTGAGAAGGATCCGTTGATATTGGAGACCACAGGGACATTATCAGGTTGAATGTTTGTCCAACCACCAGTCAAAAATCATAAAACAGAAAAGCATTTAAGCCTCATATTTGAGACGCTGAAGCCAGGGATTATTTAGCATTATTTGTTTAACAAAAACGTCTTCAACGATTAACCTATTATGAAAAGAGTTGCCAATGGTTTCAGCTCTCTATCCCTGTGTTATTGTGATATTATTATCTGGAAAATCAACATACGTTAGGGTTACACTTTACGGGAAGGCATCTACATCAGAGTGACATGACACTGTCATGAACGTCCATGACATAACGCTTCTTTTAGGAAGTGTCATTGTTTTGTCATAATAAGTTATGGTTAGGGTTGGAGTTAGAGTTCATGTGTCAATGCCACATGTTCATGACAGTGTCATGTCACTCCTATGTAGAAAACCTCAAGTAAACTGTTACCAAACAGTGTTAAATCCTGTTGTTGTTAGGCTTGTTATTTTATGGTGATGTGATCAGTTTTCCTGTTTCCAGAGCTGCAGGATATTCCTTAACACAAAGGAGAAAACATGTTTTTAATAAAACAACTAAGTCATACTTTACTATTCATTTTGAAACGACTTACTTCCCACAAGTGCAAGTAGTTCAACTGCAAGTCTTTTAGGATTGCCATTACTATATTTTTCCTAGTATTTCATTTATATTTATGCTTTGTGACTGATTTTGCTGCTGTAACACCGTAATTTTCCCATTTTTCTTGGGATCAATAAACATCTATCTATCTATCTATCTATTGCGGTATGAAAAGAACAAATTATAAAAAATAAAAATAAAAAAAGTTTTGGGGAAAGTTTAGTGGTCCTGAATGACTGAAACCTCCATCAGAGCCCTTTGACCCAGACGGGACGCCTGGTCGCTCTCCTCTCCACTGAACTTCTCCTTTCAAGAGGAGAAACTGGGGGCTCTTTGTGAAAAATGAGAAACACTTTGACCCAGATAGAAGTCCTTTCACCCATTTCTTTTGACAGGATTCAAAAACTATAATTTTCACAGTTCAGTCAGGAAACTGAACATCAAGGTTTTAATGTGGCAACAATGTGTGTTTTAGGTTGGAGGGGTGGCTCTGCTCACGCTGACAAACCCACGCAACACATATTTCTGAACATGAACACACATTCAAAATTCACAAACAACTAAATGCTAAAATATAAGGAGCCTGCACGATTTGAGGGCGATGTGGGATAACAGTGATCGATATCACGTTAACAATATTAATTGCATTAAATAGTTATTAAAATGTGCTAAGTTTTGTTGCTTTAAGTATTCCGCTAAAATACAACAAATTGCTTTTTGAATTTTAAACAAACCAAGGGAAATAATTTCCAACATTCTTTCATTGAACAAATTGAACATTATATTGAATATGAAAGGCAACACTAAAAAAATAACTGAATTTATTTTAAAGTGTAATTCTGTACTTTCTTTGAACTTACACAAAAAATTGGTGTTAAAATCTGAGTGTCTATGCTGATGATTCACTGCCTTTCACGATATGTACACGGCCCCAGTTAATATTGCGACGACTATAAAAACATAATATACATTCACAACTATGCAAAGGAGTTTTTAAGAGTTCAACGGGCTAAAATGCCTTTTCATACGTGGCTACAATCGAACGGAATAAACATCCAGTATCTCTAAAACTCATTGAAAAAGAAAGAAATTATAAGCAGGCTATGAAGAAATGGCTCGCAAATAGTCTCTTAGAATAGAGACCTGGTACAAAGGAACTTATATTTATTGTATGTGCGTGAACGGATATTGTTTTTGTACCACAGCCTTGCCTGACTTGCCACACCCGGTTGTTAAGAAAGTACAGACAGACTGAGTCTCCTTCCATTTTAGTTAGGTGGGAGGCCAAGCATCATATGTATTGACACAATAACAAATAAACTACCTGCAAGAGGACACGTACACAGGACACCAACTTGAGTCATTTGGGACAACTGATTACCACATGCGGCAACAACCAGCAGAGACGTTAATTAAAATAATAAAATGGTTGAAATGCTACAAAATACAAATGTAAAAAAAAGTTTAAAAAAAAAAGAGGCCCAGCCTGAATATTGAGAATTCCCAGATCTCTGTGGCTTGAAAAAAAAATATTGAATAAGACAATATCAATATAAATAACTGTAAAAAATCTCTTCAAGGATCTGGAACATATGTGGTGTCGATTGGTCGATTTGAACTCCTCTGCTGGGACTGTGGGGGTACAAAATCTAAAACTTAACGTCCCGCATAGCAACAATATTGATTTTAGAAATCAACAGTCTTTCTAGTTTGAGACGAAAACCTTCTATGAATGTGCAGCAGGATCTTTTCGGGGGAAAAAAGCTAGCATGCTAGACCAAATACCCCAAAATACATCCCTGCAAGAAAATAGGATGGCAGCCAAAGGCAAGATATAAACTGTATTAAATGACACTGTGTGGGAGGAAATGAAGCTTTTCCCAGAGCTTTTCCTCTGTGGTTTTGTGGCTCAGCCTTAACACTCAGTTGTAAAGTGACATGTTTCAACTGCACACACAGTTTCATTAACACTGTGTTTCTTGTTGTTGCTCATTTGCACATATTCTATCTTTAGTTGTTTACTTGCATGTATTAGTCTCCACTGCTGATTGCATCTCTTCGTTGCTTCTTAATAATTTTCTTCACAGTCTAAATCCAGCACTATTTAACCTTCATCACTTGGATTTTTCACTTCTGTGTGTGTGTGTGCGGCACCATCTGTCCTGATTGGCTGTCAGGTTGACACAGCAGGTGTCTTTGATAATAGGATGTTGCAAAGACTTGTCAGCACTTACTACTGAGCCCCCGGTATCAGAGTGCATGTTCTGCAAAGTTGGGTTTTCCTTACAGGAATAATTGGTGTTGATGTTTTTTCCCCCCCTCTGTGCTGCGACGGAAGTTTCTAGTTCATGTCCATTTCACTGTATTTCACCAACTACACACGGAAGGCTCAACAAATTGTTTGAAAAATTTGGCAAGGCAGCCGTGTCTTTGAGACTTTCCTTCTTAATATGTTACACTGAATGGAACATAGCGTAAGTTCAGGCCGGTCAGGGAGTCAAGCTTGGCTATTATCTCAGCTCATAGCGGACAGTCCCTAGGTCAGCACCCCAGCTGACGGCTCAGCTGATTTCCTCCTGCGGATATGATTGGATTTCCAAATAATAGGCTCTATTTGAACTGCTTTTCCCGGCTGACCTTGCTGCATCGCTGCTAGTGCTTGCAACCCACCTCCACCCCAGCTCCTCCTTTTACATTTATATTCATGTTGTCAGACACAATCAATGTCATTTTTGCTGTCACTGAAACTGCTCTGTTCTGTACTCTAGACGGATCCTGCCACCGCTGCTCTCTCTGCCTAAGGCTAGGGCAGGACCGATCCGATATTGACATTGGATATCGGACCCGATATTGACAAAATAGCTGGATCGGAAAAATCAGGAAAAATTTATTTAATTAAGTTAAAAATGAATGAAGTTTTTTATTGCAGCACATCCTACGTCAATTGTTGCCAGCATGTGTGTCGCATGCTGGAAGAGTTAAGTTAACCGTTAAGCAAAATGGAGAAAGCCAAATAGTTGGCTGTGTGGAGGTATTTCACGCTCGCCATGCCAACTAGTTCGTTGGCTGTTTGCAATGTCTGCAAAGTAAATATTTCCAGGGGTGGTGGTGTACTGCACAAAGCGCAATACTACCAATTTATCAAGCACACCCAAACTCCCCATGCTAATTCAATAAATAACATCTCCATTATTTTTTCTTGGTTAGGAAAGTGATGTTTAGTTAGAAAATCTGGTGCCTTTAGTCTCTTTCACATGGTGGAAGGAAGCTATAAGGTATACAGTTTATTGGATCGGGATTGGGTGTCTACAGATACACAAAGCCCTGTGTATCTGTATCAATATCGGGACTGAAAAAAGTAAAATTGGTACATCCCTAGTTAAGGCTTTCCATGTATGCACATGGAAGGGCAGGGAGGTGTGCTCTTTCTGCCTCATGCTTTGCACATTTGCACTAGGGTTTACGGGGAGGCCCCAGAACAGAGCCAGACCGCCAAAATACAAATTGGAGATGAAAAAAAGTTTATTGACAACGTAGTCCTGACAGAATTTGTGTTCAAGTTCACACAAAGCTATTGTACACCTCTTAGATCCACTCACAAGATTCTCTATGTTGAGTTTTCAAACCGCTGGCATTTCTGTTGCCTTCTTTATTGTTTTCCTGTAAAACTTTCAATCTTAAAGGTACTCAGAGGAGGATAAAGAAACACTTGAGGAACTCCAAACACAGATAAATTAACCAAAAACAATTAAAAATGTATCAGGTTCCATATCTCCTGAAGCTGCTGTTGAGCTGTCCTTCTGTTGCATGTTTATGTTTTTCTCCAACCCCAAAAGCAAAGTGCAGACAAATTGTTTATGAGTGTATTGAGGTCAGGTCAGCAGATGTGGAGGGGAACATATTTTCTAGCAAGAGTGTAAATAAAAATAGAAACTACGAAAGATTAGAACAAGTTCACTGATTGCTCCTCTTGTAAAAGTGAGATAGTTACAAACTGTTTAAACATATATCATTTGATTTGTAAAAAAAGACATTTATTTCCCAAGACAGCTGGGCAGTAGTTTTCGAACAGGAGGGAATAGTGCATTTGTTGGGGACTATTTTCAGGGGTGGGTTAATCCCCATTTGGCGCTCTAGTGAGTATTTGTGGCAGCAGGACTTTGTGAGTCAACATAAACTACAGTGTGTGTGTGTGTGTGTGTGTGTGTGTGTGTGTGTGTTCATGGTGATGAAAGAAACATATCACCCAGTGCAACAGTGTGGCTTACTTTTTATGGCACAAATGGAAGAAGATGCGTAGGGCTTTGATACACACACAATGTAAGTAGGAGAATTTGTCAATTCTAGTTGGTTTTGGTATTTTTATGTGATTTGTTGGCAATAAGAAAAACAAAGAATATCCAAAGAATCTAAATTGTATAACTTTTCCCCCCCTTTGTTTTGTCCCTTTATCCTTTCTTTGTGTCTCTCTGGAGACCGAGTGGGCACAGCTGCATACTGTCCATATAAAGCTTGTTGGTCTCCTCTTTGACCCAGGACAGAGTCTCTTTTCATCTTCACTGTAATCCGGAAACTGTGGACCCAGCTGCTGTGGACACATTCTCCATCTGACCTGTTGTGAGGATCTCATCTCTGTTATCTCTGACCTGGAATGTATGTGTGTGTGTGTGTGTGTGCGTGCGTGCGTGCGTGCAAGCGTGTATGTGTGTGCGGCCAGCTGCAGCTCACCGTCACCGCTGAAGTCGTCCACCAGAATGATCTCATGGATGAGATGAACTGGAGTTCTGTTCAAAACACTGGAGAGACAAAGGAAAATATTAGTCTCAAATATGCACAGACACAAGTACAGTCACAAAAAAGGCATGTGCAATATACAGAAAGCTGAAGTAAATGCCAACACACACACACACACACACACACACGCACAGGTGATCATGAATTCATTATGTACGCACTGCACGCCATATGAAACAACATATTGAAAATGTCAGCCCAAATTCCTGTTATATAAATGTATGACGTGTCGCCTCTAAGAAACTATTTCATTAAAGAGGAAAATTGAAACATAAAAAATTCATAACTTTTACTGGAGGAAAATAAGAAAACGTGTTTTGTTCTGGGTGTTCTGCTCTACTTTATTTAATTATTTCTGCTATTCAATAACCTGCCTGTTCATCATCCCCTCAGGATAAGGCTGAGGAAGGAAGGGAAGGAGCAAGGAAGGAAGGAAGGAAGGAAGGAAGAGAAGAAAGGTAGGAGATCAGAAGAAAGATACAGTAGATAAAACAGGGAGCAGACACTAATTAGGAATATGAAGAGAGATGGAGGAATGACTGGAAGGAGAGTTGAAGGAAAGAGAGACAGGTGACGAGAAGGAAAGAATGTGGAAAGGAAGAGCAAGGAGAAATAAAAATGAAAGAAGTAAAGCAGAAAAGAATAAATGGGAAAGGAAAAAGAAGGAAGGCGGGACAAAGGAAACAGGGACGCAAGAAGAATACAGATGGAGTTGGTAAGAGAGGTGGAGAGAGAATAAGGAAATAAAGGCAGAATGACGAGAAGATTAAAAGAAGGGTAACATGGATAGTAGGAGGATATAAAAAACGAAAGGATGGAGAAGAATGGAAGAAGACATGATGGAAAAAAGATAGACGTGAAGGAGAGAGAGAGGCTAAAGGGAAAACAACGGAAGTAGGGGTGGAATGGTTCATGTTTTTATAAGGAACCAAAACAGTCCGGGTGTCACGGTTCAGGGCAGGAACTTACTCAGAGAATACACGGTGTGAAAATTAATAAAACTTCCATGAATGCATATAATTAATGCAATGCGGAACTACTGCTAGATTCTCAGGTTCTTCACGGACACCTAATCCGTAGCCCCACCTTAGCTCTAGAGCTCTGATTGGCATAACGTATGTAGCCGAGCTCCACTTATGTATGCGGTTTTAGTGAGTCAGACAGAGTATGGCGAGCGGTGGTGAAGAGTTAGAGGAGCCGCCGGCCTCTTTAACATCGCAAGTTTGGGAAAACGTTGGCGTTACGCTGCCTTGTTTCTTCAGGCTAACTATATTAGCTTCAGCCAGGCCCAGAGCAGCTTTTTGCGGTGAAAATGGACGGGCGACGTTGTGATACCGTTGCATTAATCAGGTGATTTAGTTTGTCTCTGCTGAGAACAGAGATGCTTATTTTGTTTACCGGTTCCAGATGCAGTCTGGAGATGAGGTGAGGAACTTATACTTTACATCTGACTTTACACACCCCAGGTTGGGGAGCGACTGTATGACACTACAGCTGGAGATAAACCAGATATATAATAAAAAGGTATGAGCCGAACCGTAACTTCTGTGTACCGTTGTGATGGAAAAAGATAAGACAGAAAGAAAGAAGGAAGGAGGGAGGGAGGGAATCAAGAAAGAACCCGAGGAAGAAGAAAGAAAGAAAGAAATGGGAAAAGTGTTTCAGAGACGGTTGGTAAAAACTAAAACAAAGAGCATTAGTGAACAAAGCTGCATGTGATGAAAACTATCCACAGGAGAAGAGGGGAATTAATGAAGGTACGGATGAAAGGAAGCATGAATAGAGAGAAAGAAGGCAAACCATTGGTGGACTGGGACAGAACAAGGGAAAGAACTTTATATATGGAGGACAATAGATAGAATTTAAAAGAGTTGAAAGTGAAGCCAGGGAGCGAGGAATGGAAGGAGTTGAAGCTGATAATGTGGGAGGAAGGAGGAGGTGTGGAGCAAAACTATGAGTCTCTGAGGCACCGGACCCCATCAGGAGGAGTGATGGATGCCTGGGGAGGGAGGTAGGGAGGGAAGGTGGAGCGAGATGAAAAAGGGAAGGATATTAAAGAATGAGAGAGAGAGAGAGAGGGAAAGAGAGATAGATGGCAGCCTAGTAAGGGAGACAAATAACCCAGACTGTAACTCTCTCTCTCTCTCTCTCTCTCTCTCTCTCTCTCTCTCTCT
>NC_048424.1:1998057-2017746 GCF_013103735.1 Etheostoma cragini | reverse complement strand
ACACACACACACACACACACACACACACACACACACACACACACACACACACACACACACACACAAGCTCCCATTCTCTGGTTCACAGGCCACTAGCTATGAGGCTTAACCTCCCCTCAGGCGTGCTGAGGGAGAAGCTATCTGCAGCTCCCAGAAAATATTATCACCGCTGACAATACCGCAGTCGGCTGCCACAGAATAGCAGCTCTGTATCTGCGCCTCTCATTTCCAACACTCATATATCAATTTTAAGGGGGGAGGAGGGATTTTTTTGAAAATGTTTCATTACCTACAGCTGCCATCTGGAGAGCGCTTTCATCCAAAGCGCCTTGAGAGCGTGCATTTTTAGAGCTGCGTGAGTGAGGGTCCCCCCCCCCGTGAGAATTGCAACTGCACTCTCTGGCAGCGATAGAGGTGAAGCTAAATGGGTGCTGCACGACCGCCAGGGTGAGGGGTTCAATTCCCACAGGGGCCACCCATGCTCAGTGTCTACTTACAGTAGAGCAGTGCAATTTGGGTAGAAGTGATCAAAGCTGATGCCAAAATGCATGGTCAAGAACCAGAACACAAACAACAGAGGTAATGTCACACCCTCCTTTCGGACAAACCAAATGGACAACTACAGAATTTAACAGGCATGGAGACTTTCTTTCTGTTTAATTAAGGACTGATATGTTGATTGATTTTTGTGTGTTGTCAGTTGGCTTAGGCTGGCGACCTGTCCATCGTGCACCCCGCTTCTGGCCAAGTGCGTGCCGGGACAGGATCCAGCCCCACACAGCCCCAGACAGGGTAAGCAGTTCAGAGAACGGACAGATGGATGGATGGTCAATTAGCTCACTAACTATAGCATTACGCTTTCTAAATTGAAAACAGGTGTGGACTGAGCTCCAGTAGGACGTTTTATAATGAGTATAATATAAGAGTTCAAACTGTGGGACGAGATCAAAGTCAGGAGCTTCATGGCAAGGTGTACCAGGCGTACGTAAGAGTGTTGAGGAAAGAGAAACAAGGTGTGAAATGAGACTTTTGTATGAAAGAATGATTCATTCCAAAACTTATTTTATCACTACTGCATTCTTTTCTTTAATCTTAAATGGTAACGTCAGTGGCACCTGCGTGTATTGTTGTTAAAAAAGGACAACCCTTCTAACGTCATGAGTATCTAGTTTATTTTATTTTATTTTAGCTACACTAGCAGTGTGGCCCTTAGTATGGCAAGTAACCAGATTTCTATTTTATTGTCTAGGGAATTTAAAACAGACTTCTGAATTCGCACACACACCTAAATATTAGGCACATTTTCATCAACTGGTTTGGAGCGAATAAAGTTGGCTATACTGTAGATTGGTCAGAAGTTGGCACTGAAGAATATGACTGTAATCCACCAGCAAACAGAGAAGAAGAAGTAGAGGTTGTTAACAGAGATGTCTTTAAGAATTTTGTTCAATTGAATTTGTTTCAATATGTCCGGAGACAAAGACAGGTTGTAGGAAGACCTGGAAAGATGCTAACAACCCTAACAGCTGATCAGTCCCATGAGTTAATAGTTTGCTACGTCACAACGTCTTTGAAAAAGGTGTTTCAATATCCCATTCAGCGTATCAACTATTTTCAACATAAGCAAAAAACACCACAAAGGAGTGTTTAAAGTGCTCATATTATGCTCATTTTCAAGTTCATAATTGAACTTTCAAGGTCAAAGATTTATGGATTTATTTAAACCTGAAAAGTGAAGCTTTCAACTGTTATTATTTTCTGCTCCGCTGGTTACTGTAAAAACACAGTGCAACTCTCTCCTCCATGTGAATGTGTTATTCTGTTGAACTCCGATTGGAAATCAGCTGCAGAAGAGTTTTTTCCCCCAACTCCATTCCTTACAGGTGAGGAGTAAACTTAGTTTCCACTGTTAATGCGGTATTAGAGTTTGCTCACGGCACAATTTTCTTTCTTTTCCATCCACTCTAAAGCTTGCTGCCTTTCCATTTTTCTCTGTTTCTACCTCAGCTCTGTTCCTTCCCTGCTTCTTCCCCTTTCTCTCTCTCTCTCAACGCCTGATTGGTTAGCTGGCAGCCACTTCTTCCATCCTCTACCTTGCTGGAGTAACTCATCACTCCTTTCTCTCCACCTTTGCGTCCACCACTCTTTCCATTTATCTGTATCCCGCCATCTTTTGTCCAACCAATTTCTCCATCAAGATCTCTGACAGCAGTGCAGTGTCTGTGTGTGTGTGTGTGTGTGTGTGTGTGTGTGTGTGTGGGGGGGGGGGGGGGGGGGGTACTAATGAGCATACAAAAACACACAAAAAACACAGATTAAGCTTTTTAAAAAGGACACACTGCTCCTTTTGTCAGCGCATGTTAAATCTTTCTTGCTCTGACAGAAAGCCTTTCACAGCACATCTACAGAAAGTGTTCTTGGAAGGAAATCCTGATTCAGTCCCACAATACAAGCTGTTCTGTCTAACCACCAGTGATGCATTGTGCTATATATCTGCAGCCAGTAAATACTGTCTCATCTCTGCTGATCTACAGAGCTGTCATCTACCTTTTATCGGCCCCATTCTGGGGTCAAATGGTTAGTTTGTCCTCGTTAAATACAGACTTGTCACAGCTTACATACAATGATCTGTATCTAAATTCAATAATTACTGTCTGATGATGTTTATTTAGTGGATGCTGCATTCGTGAGCTCGTCTATGATAATCAGGGCTGTGCGACATTTTAACTGTGATTTGGGCTCCTAACCATCACTAACAACAATATGCATTACGATTTGCAAGTAAACTCTTATTTTTTCTTTTGTTCTGAATGAAAAAAAAAGTGCAACTAGGAAAAGTATTAAGGGAAATTTCACAGTTTAAGGTGTTTGCCCTGTTGATTTGTTTAACTGTTTCACCGTTTGTTTGTTTTTAACCTCTTTCCAAAAGTCAATGAGTGATTGTGTTAAAATAATTGTGATTCTGATGTGTTTCCATAATTGGGGAGCCCTACTACTTATCAGCATCCTGTAAACACTGTCAGGTTTTGTCAGCTGCAGTTGGATGCCAAATACATGTACTTGAGTTGCATGTTGAGAGGACTAAACATGTTTTTTGCAACTTGTTTGGTCCACTGGCAATAATCTTGGCAATGGTGTGCAAGGAATGGATAAAAATTGAGGTAGAAATGAAGAAGAGTAGGGCGCAATAGAGTAGCACTAAATCCTATATAACACGGTGAAACTTGCAGCAGAAAGCTAAGGCCATACATCTACCTAATGACCTCCTCCTTATAAATCGTGAGTGATCAGTTGAAGAGCAAGTGATCCGGACTCTTTACTGTGCGTTTTTTAGAACCTATAAATCAAAAAAGTGCTGAGCTGGTGCTGATATAGAGCTCTCCCTTTCTCTTTTTTCCTGTGATGCTTTTGTGGCTCCTTTGTAATAATAAACCCTCTGCAACTCAAGCGGCTGTTTTAAGTGCACACACACACACACACACACACACACACACACACACACACACACACACACACACACACACGCACAACCAGAGCCAAAACAAACTAAACCCAATAAAACCAAATAGGCCGTCAGAAGCTCCACATCTTCTTTCTCTCGCCCGTCGCCTGGTTGTCTTTCGCCCAGCGGAGACGGAGAAGATGAGATCAATTTTTGGATCAGAGCTTGATTAAATATCGACAAGGCCCGGCTCCCCCTCAGAAAGCAACTCTTTGATCACAAGATGAAAAGCTTTCAAAGTGCCTGCCATTGTCTCAGAAATCAAACTTATTAGTTGCGGCCTGCTTATCGCAGTGCCCCACAACTTCAAAAAGTATACCCTTTCATAATGTAATTGTAGGCAACATGCTTTCAGCGTCCCCGGAGAAAGGCATGATTGCAGATAGCAAAAAGAGAACTTATCTAACTATCATCTGTCTATTCAAGTTAGCTTCTTCTTCTTGAAAACTGGCACTTGAAATTAGATTGTAAATTATTGCTGTCTCTGACTCAATATCTTCCAAAGCCTCTGGAAAAAAAGATTTTTTTAATAAAATGTAATGTCTTTGCAAACTTTTTTTGCTATGATCCAGTGACAATTGACGAGAAGCAGATTTATATTTTTCAAAAGGTATTCACCCATAAAAGAGTGATGATCGAGGCATTCTCTCAGCTCAGTACTTGTCATATTTTTACACATTCATTTGGGACCTACTAACATATTCTGCTGTTGGCAGGTAGTGCCTTGCATAAGGGCATAAGGGCAGTTTATTAGTGGCATTTATGAGAAGAGAAACATTCCATTAAACTGTTCACAGCTGTGTGTGAAATAACTATTTCATTACCCCACACATAACAGTACTGCCCTATTATGCTACTTGCACACTGGTCATATTTAATATTACACATATTTAATTTTGTGATGTACACTATGTATGTAGGTTGTACATCTCATTCTACACTTGCATATACATGTACTTTACTTTCATCCCTAAGTATTTTTTTTCAGTAGTTCTGGTATTTTTAGCTTTGCTATCTCATTATATTTATTATTTCTAGTTTATTTCTTGTTATTTCTGTACCTGTGTGGTGAGTATGTACGTATGTAATTTCCCAATTTGGGATTAATAAAATCTATTGATGGATCTGTCTGTCTGTCTGTCTGTCTATCTATCAGCGTTTAGTGCAACCCGGTCTCACGGCAGTTTGTGAAATGGTCACGTTATATCGATCCGTTGACTGGGCTGTGCCGTGCTCGAGCACATGTCAGTCCTTTACTTAAAGGTGCCCTGCCACACGTATTTCATTACTTTATGGTAATGTCTGAAGTTCAATCATGGACTCTGTAACATTTTTGCGAAAGAGGAGGTAGCAGTTCATTTTCACATTCACAACACACACACACACACACACACACACACACACACACACACACATCAACCTAACATATTTCAAAAAATGCAAGTAAATACAGTTTTGTGTGACAGGGAACCTTTGAAACTTTTCTTAAACGTTTGTTATGGAGTATTCATGTGCTTGTGGGAACCTCCGGCAAATTAAACCTTTATGAGTACACAGCAGGAACCACTTGGAAGTCTATAACCGTGCTTTTACACTGCCACCCACTTAAAAGTTACCGGAAGTCATTCATTTTCATTGGAAGTCAACTTCTCGCCGCTGCAAGGAGCAGCAAATCTGTCGGCGTCACGTTTGGAGCGTGTTGAGCGTTAATCAGAAAGTTGACATTTTTCAACTTTGAAGTAATGAGCTGTGACGCAGTTCAGCGGCTAACGGCAGCCGGCAATCGGGTAATAGACGTCCTTTACGCCACGTCAGAGCGGCCAAAGCGTGAAAAAGCTTCCCCCGAACTTTCTGACAACAGTCGTGTGATTCACTGACTCATGGAAAAAAACTGTAAATGTCAAGTGATCTTTTACAGCACTATTACCTTTTTTACCCAACAACTTTCCCAAAGTACAGTACTTCCGCCTGCCTGTGAAGGCACCAGGTGGAGCAAAGTAGACACTTTCTGTGAACCTGCTGCTCCTTCACTCCAAAGTAAAACAGTAAATGGCAGCCTAACATTTTTTAAATCAAAATCAAATATAAAATGTCAAAAGAGGAGAGGTGATTCAATCACTTCCACAGTTTGTCAAATCATTTAAAGCATTGTGTTTCCGGCGTCTGAAGTAGGAGCTCATGTGAGGACTACGTCTGTGAACTTTTTTATGCGCAACTAATTGCAACACCACAAAGTGTGCGTTGTAATCACTCATTGTTATGGCATCTCATCCCTCTCTATGACACTGTTTGCACTTGGTTTAGAACGCAACAGATGTGCGGAACTGCAAATGAAAAATCTTGTTATGATTTATTATATTATTACCTATCGTTATCAATCTGCACTCAATGACAATTAAACATAATGTTCAGGATTATTTCATATTCATTATGTCATAAATATCTTTTATAAAGAAGATATGTTCATCTTGAATTGTCAAAGAAAGTGGTTTGCAGGATACTGGTGATAGCAAATGTTCCAAATTCCCAAACTAAAAATGAAAGACACACACACACAATCAGAGAGAGATAGAGAGCCGAGCGTCAGAGCCAAAGGGAGCAGAGGGGCCCATGGAGACAGATTGTCTTTTAATTGGTTGAAAACTGTAGAGCTTTAAGGAGGGCTGAAGGGGAGGACACACACACACACACACACACACACACACACTGTCCTCTGTAAAATTGAGGAGACATAGCCGGTCCCTGCAGACTGGCTGGTATAATGAGCTGAACCTGAGCCAAAACCTGGAGGGGTGTGTGTCTGTTTGTAATGTATGTGTGAACGGCAACCTGCTGATATCATCAATCTAAAACGGAGTTCAGAGATTGAGGGTCAGCAGAGTAAATGTGTGTGTGAAGGTTTGCTTTGCTGTGCCTTCACTGGATCTCCACTGGCTATGTTGGCAGCTCAGTGTGTCTTTGCTCATTAGCCAACATTTACACTGATGCAGGTTTCTGACGATTGATACCTCAGAGATTTTATTTAAGGCTTAACATGCTGATAGCTAACATTCTGCCAGAACTCAATGTCATTTACAATTTGCAATGCCAACTGCGCAATTCCCTTGCATGTACCAACTGTACAAGCCAATACAAAAACACCTTTGGGTGTTACAAATGATGAAAACCCAAACCAAGGTCCTTTAAATTCACACTCATATGATCAAACTTCTGATGAACCCTTATAACAAAAAATGTTTAATAACATTTAGATACATATTAAAAAGTAGAATTGTGACACCAGTTTTTGTTTTACTTGCGTGATTTATTTCTTTCATTACCATAGACTGCTTCTCTGTAATTCTGCATATGACAATAAAAACCTCAACCCGTTCTCACTCGCAACTCGGTCAGCCAGTGGCTCTCAGCGCCAGACACAGACGCCATAATCACTCTAAAGTGTCAGAATGGAACGAACTGGGCATTTTTTTTTTGGCACAGTTTTTGGCCTTTATTTTCACAGGAATGATGACTTGAAGACTTGAAAGCGGGGAGAGAGAGATAGGGAATGACATGCAGCAAAGGGCTGCAGGTCAGAGTCGAATCCGTGGTCGCTGCATCAAGGACCATACCTCTGTATACCTCTATATATGTATGTCTGCTCCACCAACTGAGCCAACCCAGCCACATGGTGTAGTATTAAGATCAACAACGGTAGTGAGTAGCATGAAAGCCCAAAACTACGCGTGAGAAGGCAGGTTGGTGTGGTCAAACAAAAAGACTTTCACCCAGGAGGCCGTGGTTTGTGTCCTATTTTTACTACGCGTCACTTAAAGTGCTCATATTACGCTCCTTTGGAGGCTCATAATTGTATTAAGAAGTTTTACCACATTAGGTTTACATGGTTTAATTTTCAGAAAACACCATATATTTGTTATACTACATATTGCTGCAGCTCCTTTTTTCACCCTGTGTGTCAAGCTCTCTGTTTTAGTGAGGCATCTCACTTCTGTTCTTTGTTGGTAGTCACAAATGTGCAGTAGGTACTGCTAGCTTGGCAGTTGTAGAACATGAGGGCGGGCCACGCCAGCAGATATTCAAGCATTATAACGTGTTACAAAGTGATGCACGTTTGTAACAGCAGTAAAGGCTGGACTACAGAAGAGCCGTTTGGAGTAGTTTGTGAACAGTGTTTTCTGCTGGAGATGACTCCCTTTGGGGTGGTGGACTTTGGCCTTTTTCAATTTGTAAACCTATAACGTGCACAAAGAAAATATATAACACAATAAGGCAAAGGGGAAAAGCCAAAAAGCATAATATAAGGACTTTTTTTGCGCGATTGAGGAAGTTTTCTCCAGATTTGCTGTTTCCATCCAACTTTAGACTTACATTTTTTAACCCAACCCATGATCTTTTCCTAACCGTTACAAAGTAGTTTTACCCTGCACGTTGAAAAACAACCCAAAATTTGTCCTAACCCAGAGTGTCAAAAAGTGATGGCAAAAGTCCTGACCAAGCACGTCGAAAAATTACGCCTGACTGAGATGCCAAAGGGGACTGTTTGCATCAGTAACTAACGGCAAAGGTTGGTTGGTTACCTCCTGATGGTGCGCAACAGGGTGGATCTGGCCTCGTTGTGGAAGGTGATGATGATGGAGGTAGGAGGAAGATCAGACTCGTAATGAAGAGTAGTGCACCTACAGCAAGAGAGAGAGAGAGAGAGAGAAGGATTTAATGTGACATGTTAAGGCACTATTTCCACAATAAGTGAGTCAAAATGTCATCTTTGGAAAAATGTGTGAAATAAAAATAAACATCTAGAGGTATAAGATATTCTACTGGGTTCCTGATGAATAGTGGAACTGAAACCTGCTTTTTCACAAAGAAACTAAATCTGGCAAATGAGGCCATTTCTGATAGAACACAGTAAAGGTTTTGACGCGTGTGTCCAAACATGTTAAATGAGTCATGATGCTCTGTATTGTGGGCGAGTGACCAGACAAGATGTGTTGAGGATGAATTACAGATAACCAGCCCGAGGCACATTAAAATACTGTGTGTGTGTGTGTGTGTGTGTGTGTGTGTGTGTGTGTGTGTGTGTGTGTGTGTGCGCGCGTGTGCTACCTTTGCTGGGTTAGCAGCCTTTTCTTCTAAAAGAGCATAGGCAGACACACACGCAAACGCATAAACGTACGCACGCATGCACAAGGTGTAATGAGGAGACTGGCCTTTACCTATCAGATTGATGGAATGGTGACATTTTCAGACCAGAAACAGTCTGCTTGCTCGGTTCTGGCCTTCATTTTTAAAAACCTCACCTTTCACAAATGTGTGTCCGTGTAACAGCACACGCTGCACCATTAGTCAGCGCAATGCGTGGCTCTCTCCTGCCCACCTTCATCTAGATCTATAATGTGTTTCATTATTTATTTGTTGAAGGCGTCAAGGTCGGAAAATCTTATTAAAAATCTCAAAAGACGAAATATTTGATTGATTTTGTTTCTTATGTCCTAAGACTTTGAAAGGTGCTGTGTTCTACTGAACATAAAGAAAAGAGTAAATTTATTAAAAGTCAAATGTAGAGCACATTTGCACGGCATAAGCAAACATGAAGTATGAGGCATCATTTATAAGAAGGTGAGCGATCAAACACTGGCAAGTTCTGCAATTCAAAAACAGTAACGACTTGTTCATCCAACAAACCTTGTGGCACACGTAATGAAAGATGTAATGTTGTGATTTATAAGATTAAAGTTTAAAGAGTGTAACTTAAATGAGCTTCATTTGCTGTTTGTAAGAAACTTATTAAATTACTCTGGAAATCGTTTCGCAATTGTATTTCTGAGACAGAACTGTATCGTTAAGTTGTACTTCTATAACTATAACAGTTGAAAGTTACTCTTCTTGCATTTTCTACGACTGTCTACACTACACCATGCAGCAAGCGTTTGGTTGAAGATGATGTCATGGCAGTTATATTTTTTATTCTGGTGTAGCACACAGGACATAAAGCTAGAATAAATAAAGTTTATCCACTTTAGTTTATCTGTCCAACCAAAATCCATCCACGTAACTCCTTTACCTGCTCATATACTTTAATGTCAGATTATGTTTAATTATGTTGTTGTAGTATTTCCCAATTTTGTTGTAGTATTTCCTAACAAATACTACTAAACTACTTGTTTTATCGTTATCACGTTATCAAAAGGCCCATATCGCAATAAACACTTGTTTGTGTTAGTTAAAAGTAAATATTAGTAGAAAACCTTTTTTTTGTTGGTGCCTTTACATTCAGTTCAATGTACAATTTGTTCAATAAAATAGTTTTGGAAATTATTTCCTTTTACTTGTTTGAATTCAACAAGCAGTTTGTTGTCTTTTAGCAATATACTGAAAGCAGCAGAAAGGCAGAACTGAGTACACCTTAATATATGTTTATTTACTGCAAGTTATATCTTTATCGCGATATTCAACAACATTATCGCACATCTCATGTCTCTCATGTCGTGCAGCCCTAGAATGCACTCTAGGAGAGCTTTGGTAATGTGTATGTCCAACATTTTAAACACGCTGGCAAAAGTCAAAGCCAGGCACCTGCAAAAACACCAATACTTTGATCCGTAAAGTGTCCTGGAGCCAAACGTTGAGCCCCCTCCTGTGATTTGCCGTGGGGGTTAGAACACAAGCTCAACTCCTAATTTGTTGTATTAACAGGTCGGCACGCAGGATCAGTCAGTGCACTCGAGCGCCCGGCTGTGAAATAATACAATCAGCACCTCATTAACTCGCAATTTGATTTTCTTTGTTTAGAGGCACGATGATTAAGTAGGGAAACAATATCGGCAAAGCAGATTACAGAAGAGTAAAATCTTCTCTGTATGTATTCGGTACTGCAGTGCTGGAGTATGAACATGTAGTAGGAATGCAAAGAGGAGGGTTCAGTGTCTTGGTCAAGGGCATGTCTGCCGGTTTATGGTCTTTTTCTCAGGTTTCCATCTTTTCATTTGTCTTTCTTCTGTCCTTTCAAACTTTCTCTAAATTCCCTTATTCTTTAGATTATATTTTTGTCTTTCATCCACTCTTTCCTTTCATCTATCCAATTATCCTCTGTAGGGGTGTTATTGAGTGAGATGTTTCATTAAAGAATATCAAAAGTCGAAGTCCTTTCATCAATCTTTCTTTCATTGTTCTGTCTTTTTTCCTTCTTTTCATTCGTCTATTTATCTATCTATCATCATCATACTTTGGTCTTCTGTCATCCTTTCTTTCTGTTTACATCTATCTATCCATCTTCTTTTCTCTTTCACTTTCTCTCATCTATGTCTTATATCATCATCTCTCTTTTTCCTTTTTCTCTCTTTCTTTCTCACATCTGTTTCTATACATTGTATCTTTCACTTTCTTTATTCTTTTTCACCTTCATTTTCTCTTTTATTCACATTTCTTTCTCTCATCTCTCAGTCTTTCTGAACATCCTCCATCTCTCTTTTTCTTTCTCTCTCTCTCTTTCAGTCTAAATACACACACACACACACACACACATACACACTTTGGAAACAGAAACAGGCTGTTTTCACTTCGCATCAGATTTCTTTGTCTTTCTTTGCTTCCTCCCTTCTGTCTTTCTTCTTTACTTTTCCATTGTTTCGATCACTCTCCTAGTGACTAGGAATATGCCCTGTATATACAGTAGTTGTCCTATCATATCCCATCATGCCCCTCTCCGCCTCCTCCATCCCTCTATCTCCTCGGCTCCATCTCTGCTTTTTCTGCAGTTGATTTATTCAGCAGCTCAACCAGAGAGGAACGATAAGAAGATAAAGACGAGCTGCTGCTGCTGCTGCTGTGTGTGTGTGTGTGTGTGTGTGTGTAAAGGTCTGAGAAAGGGAGAGAGAGAGAGAGAAAGAGAGAGAGAGAGGACGAACAAGGCCGAGAGACACAGTGACAGACAGGCAGAGAGAGAGACAGACAGAGATGTGCTGTTAAAAGTTTTGCTGACAGATGACTGATGTTGGAGATGATATGAACAGGCTTTCATACTCCCCAAGAGCGTGTGTGTGTGTGTGTGTGCGTGTGTGTGCGTGTGTGTGCGTGTGCGTGTGTGTGTGTGCGTGTGTGTGTGTGTGTGTGTGTCAGTGTGTGTGTGTTAACTTCCTGATGCGTCAAAGCTCAAGAGAGAACACACGCAGGGAAGGAGACGGAAAGAAATACAAGAGAGGGAGGAAAGTAAATGTAGAGAAGAGGGACAGGAGGAAAAAAAGAAGAAGGATTGGTGATGGACGAGAGGAAAGAAGAGGAGTCTAAAAAGAAGAAGGGTAGAAAAGGTATGAAAAAGAATGGAAACGAGAATAGGAGGTGAAAGGGGTTTAAGGAAATAAGAGAAAGATGAGGAGAGATTAGAAGACGATATATGGATGGGAAAAAGATGATGGAAAAAGAAAGGAGAGAGCCAGGATGAGACAGGGGAGACGAAAGAAGAAGAGATGATAGAAGGGTAGGTGGAAAACAAAAAGAAAGTGATAAAAAGAGAAGTAGATGAAAAAGCAAAGGAGACAAGAACGGGAGACAACACGGAGAGGAGAAAAAGAAAATGGGAAAAGAAGACAAAAAGAAAATGTAAGGAGAGAGAGAACTGAGATATGGGGACAAAAAAATAAGTGGACATGAGCAAACAAGAGGGTGGATAAAATCTGGAAAAAGAGATGGACAAAAACTTGTGAAGAAAGTCGTAGATGTAGTAAAGGGAGGAACCGATCAACAAGGAAAAGAGATAAACAAAGAGGAAATGGAATGTAGATGATATATGGGAAGGAAGACAAAATAAGATGAAAAGAAAAGAAAAAAGTAAAAGAAAAAATTAAGAAGTGCTTTTAAGAATCCCTGATTTAACTCAGTATGTGCAGCACTACCGTGAATCACAGAGAAATCTAAAATCATCATCTTGATTCAACACTTCCCCATATGTCCATTTATAAACTGCATGTCTGCACACCAGCCACAGGTTGGTGGTTGCGGGGCGGCTGTGGCTCAGTGGTAGAGCGGTTGCCTGCCAATCGGAAGGTTGGTGGTTTGATCCCCGCCCCTGCAGTCATTGTCGAAGTGTCCTTGGGCAAGACACTGAACCCCGAGCTGCCCCCAGTGCTGCTGTGTGTGAGTGTGTATCTGATGAGCAGGTGGCACCTTGTACGGCAGCCCCGGCCACAGTGTATGAATGTGTGTGAATGGTGAATGTCTCCTGTAGATGTAAAAGCGCTTTGAGCAGTTGTTAAGACTGGAAAAGCGCTATATAAATACAGCACATTTACATTTAATAGGCACAAGAAGAAGGGAAGAGGAGATTTGGAAAAGTAGAAGAGACAAAGAAAGGAAAGAGAGGAGAAAGAGCAAAAGGAATGAGATGATGAAAAGGTTAAAAAGAGTGCAAAGGTGTAAGAGAGGATGACAATGAAGAAATATGTTGGAGAGGAGACAGAAAAAGAATGAAAGATAGATGAGCAGAGTGTTTACTGTAGACTTCTGTCCAGATGATGCAAACATCATTCATATTTGATGAGCAGAGGCAATTTGAGGAGTGGATGGTAGATGTGTGTGTGTGTGTGTGTGTGTGTGTGTGGGGGGGGCATGATGGTTCATCAACATTCATGTGGAGGTGAGATAAACACATGAAAGGAGAGGTCAACACACACACAGTCCCTCTCTGCGGGCGGTGCAGCAGACCTGTCAAAGTGTGTGTTCGTGCTACAAAACACTAATGGCCACTGATGTAGCCCTGAGATACTGTCAGACCTTCACACACACACACACACACAGACACACCCCTACCTGTAGCCTCTGATTAACACCTCTAACGTCCTCTCTGTCCTTCACTTGCTCTGCCTCCCAGCTTCTTTCTATTCTCTTTTCCCTCTGTCTCGATCTCTTTCTCTCTCTGTGTGCCCTGCCCTCTCTGTCTCTCAGTCTTCTCTTGTTCTTTCTATCCAGCTTTGTCTTCCACCTTGCTGAAAGGCCCAAAACATAATAACATAAAGACGTTTCACCTCTCTGTCAAACGTCTGCAAAGTTGACCCTGTTTGACAAAGAGCTAACTCCTCCCACCCAAACAACAGAGAAAGGTCATCTGCCATTGCCTTTTCTTACAATTCCAGATCTGGCACGGCTACAGTAGCGTCAGGATGACATTGCCTTTCATTCTCTTATTTAACCAAGAATAAAAGACTCGTTGACATTAAAAATCTCTTCGTCAAGAGGGTTGTGCCCAAGACAAAAAAGAAAAAAACACGACTGCAAACATGAAAAAATAATAATTAAATGCAAACAAAGAACAAATTTAAGAATAATAAGATGTCCAATGCATGCTTTTCATTGCCTTAGCATTGTGTTTCCTCTATGATTAAGTGTTGATCAAGATAAAACTTGTCTTACAATGATTTAGCTGTATATTAGCTTTTTTTTTTTATTTATCTGCAGATATCTGTTTGTAGAAAATGTAAAAACGTAAACAAGGACCGGCGCACAGAGGAGGAAGTCTTCTTGTGAGTGTTTGTTAGCTAGACATCTGCTGGCTACATCGTTAACCCCCCCGCCCCCATCAGGCCTTTAGTATGTGGCTACCAGGACAATGATTCTTCTCTTTGTGCTTAATATACCTTATTTTCTGGGTTCCTGTCACCTTGTGTGTATTTGCAAAACATGCGTTGAACTTGCAATATATATTGATATTATCTCGATATGTGAGAGTAGATCATCTCAAATTGTGGATATATCAATAACGTAATATGACAGGTGTTGTCTTTTCCTGGTCTTAAAGTCAGCATTAAAGTAAAGTGATGTAATTCAATGAATTTAGCAGTCTGTTCAAGCTGTTTCATTATTTGCCATCCACTTATTAATCATATCCACATCACTGATAATTATATATCAAAACTGTCATTGTGTTAATATTTTGTGAAAGCACCAAGAGTCAACCCTACAGTGTTTCCGCAATATCGAGATTGATGTATTTGGTCAACAGTATCTTCATAATATTTGATTTTCTCCACATCGCCCATCTCTACATGCAACAGTAGGACATGGAAAAGTGCTTACGGTCCGCTGAAAAGCTTTTATTTTTGCTTCACAAGAAGGCGAGTGAGAACATATATTTGATTCTTTTCTCAGTGTGATATTCTGCAGAATAACTGTGCAACGGTCTGCCGAATATTTTGTTTTTACTTATGCAGCTTTATATAGAACAATGTCACTTTAATCTGAGCAAAGTTGCAGCACACCTGCTGAAGTAAGATATTTTGGTAAGCTGTTCACCTCTGGCCTCTCTTTCTCTTCCGACTATCTCCGTCTCGCTTCTATTCAGGTGTTCACAGAGGAGAAGATGGCCTAGTTTTGGCTGGTTAGGCAACAGCCATTTACATATTACACACACACACACACACACACACACACACACACACACACACACACACACACACACACAAACACACTGCTGGTGAATAAGTGAGAAAGGGATTTCTCTTCTTCTGATTGAAAGAAAGAATTGAAAAGAAAGAAGAGATAGCGAGGGACAGTTGATAATACCTCATTTCTTCTATTACTGGAAGATTTCCATTAGGAAAATTTTCGAGTCACTGACTCCAATGAATGAATAGCTCAAATGAATAGTTCAGTGGATTCAACAATTTTAATTGAAGCAGGTTAAATCCCCAAAAGGAGAGCAGAAGGCATGGATTTTTAAAAGAAAATCCAGGTTGTGGCCTCATATTCGCTGTTTTCAGCTGCCAAAGTTAATATTTGAGTTTATTCAATTTCTACTTTTATTAAGGCAACAATAAAGTAGTATCTGCATGGATGATTATTACTGTCGCACAACGGGCTGACGCTACTGTAAACACATGCCGTGAAGACTTACGGCACAGATTACAAAATGAAGGAAGAGAGGAAAAACAGTGAGGGGTTAAGAGACCAGACAGGCGGAGAAAATGGCGGAAGGTTTAGGATCACTTTAAGCTGAAAAACCGACAGTGTGTCACAGAGCGGAACAGTTACACAAGGTAACATTAATGTCTGCATGCAGTCTCTCGTCCAGCGTTTTACACAACTACAGCATGCTACTCTGCAAGTAGAGATTTCTTTTTAGAATACAGGCTCAAATGAAAGTTGTCGGTAAACAAACCAGCTCTTTTCACTTAACCAGCGCCTCCCGCACATGGCTAGTCAATATGCACGTGAATGACGACATCGGACCACAGCGATGACGTCTGCGTCCTTCATCCTTTCTAAACTTCACTCAGATCAGCCTCCTGTTAATGTGTCCCCCAGAACAGAATAGCTGAATGGCCCTGCTGTAAGTTCTGTACAGGCGCATGTACCTGGGCTTAGTGAACAGCTTTTTTTGTAAATACAGTGTAAAAAAGTCAGAGGCATGAAGGGGAAGAGGGATGAAAAAGATTTAGATATAGTCCACCAAAAAGGTGCTTTGGCAACTGGATTTAGGAGCAGGGTGGTCCACAAGGCTAGTTGTTAAAATATTAGCATGAACATAGGCCGCACAGGTGAGCTGATCAACCACAGAGCTCTGTTACTTTAAAGGCAGGCGTAGTCATAAAACCATGAAACTACCGCCCCCCCCCCCCCCCCCCCCCCCCCCCCCCCCCCAGGGCTTTGTATCGAGGGAGCAGGCGATGCTCAGAGCCATCTTCTTCTTGTGTTTCTGATATGTTGAGTTTCTCCACCAACGTGTTCATGTCCGTGTCTTCATCCTAATTAAGTGATATTGTATGTAAATGCAAATGTGTGTATTTCTATATCTTTTCTAGTCTTAACGACTAATCAAAGCGCTTTTACATCATACGGGAAACATTCACCATCACGCACACATACATAATATTAACATTTTAGGAAGTGAAGAAGAGGAAACCATTTCTGAGTGCGACATTACTCTGTGTGGTGGACATCATTTGAGACTTTGGTAACTGTCAATTTCGAGAGACAGGAGGGATGCTGTCATGTATCGCAAATAATGCTGTCAGTTCAACATTAACTTCTTGTGTGTGGTCCTCTGAAGCATTTTCTAAAAATCAATTCCACTCAACACTTGAAGTGTGTTTTTGCAGCTGCTACAGGCTCAGTGGAGTTGTAAGACACATACCTGCTTGCTAACTGCATTGACAAATAAGAGAAAGAGACGCCTGATGAACAGTTATTGTTTTCAAGCTTCCTGAAAAATCTGTTGTAATCTGTATTTTAAACATTTTAAACATAGACATTTTGTCACCTATTGTTAATTTAGTCTTAGTCTTATGCCAAATGTACGTGCTAATTTTAGTTATATTTAGTCATTCAGATGTTTCAGATGTTTTTCGTTAGTCAAGTTTTAGTCAACTAAAAGTCTCGTCATTTTGTCATTTAAGCCTTGTTTTAGTCAAAAGAGAACTCAGGTAACTTAGTCAAGTTTTAGTCAAAACATTTTAGTCTTTTTTTATAATAATCCCACACAAACACTACAAAAATACTTAATCTACACGTAAAAACACATGCACAATTTTACGAGCTGCTGTCCTTTCTCATGTCTTTTGTGTGGAGCTGTGTGTTACTCACTTCTTCCATTGTTATGTTGTCATACATAGACCCGGTCAGGATGTGGCGGTTGGGACAATGAAGCTACTGCATCAAACAATACACCCAAAGAAGCCATTATAATGTTTATAACAATTTTCTTTTCTATTTTTCTGGTTTAGACTCTCGCTTGTTGACACACAACCACAAAACCAGGCACATACACACACACACACACACACACACACACACACACACACACACACACACACACACACACACACACACACACACACACACACACACACACACACACACACACACACACACACACACACACACACACACACACCCGTATTTAGAAGCAGATGGTGAAGTTGTCGCAGTCAGAAGAGTCATGGCTTTAAAAGAGATCTCATTTTTGAAATTGAGCTTGCTTTATTATTATAAATCTATAACACTGTCCTGCTGCATTATCCCAACAGCTAAATGTTCCTCCTGATCTGAGATAAAATAGGCCACGTTAACAGATTTGACTACAGACTCTGATCCATTGAAAGAGGATTTCACTAACAGACAACCTATGTTTTCTTTTCTTCAGTGAAAGTAGCATGAACTTATGTTGTCGTTGTTTAAATAATGTACAAACGTTAAATAACTCAATTAAATGTTTAGTTGATATGGAAAAAAATGCTTTAAACAAGTTTTGCATTTCTATTACTTCCATTATTATATTTGTTTTGTTTTGAAAGTACACCATGAAGCAACTAAATTTAGTGGAGGAGGGGGCGAAATTGTCACACACGCTGTACATCTTGGCGAGGAGGAACAAGGGAGAGCGTCTTCCAAACTCACTCCAACGCCCACCGTCAAACTAAAAGTAGAGTTCTGTCACCCAGGGGTCCTCGTTTAGGCTTCTTCAACGGGCTAACCTGAGAAGCACACCGATCCAAGCGCCGCCATTGTCGCCTTTGTTTTTTTTTGTCTCTTTTTCTAAAGCTGCCTTCAAGAGCATATTGGTTTCTCCTGCCACTGCCGAAGCTTCAAATATTTGCTGTTGAAAGCATAGACAGGTAAAGAAATGGACAAAGTGATGCAGTAGACTTCCACGGAGAGCAGTGAAGTCTATTTTTTGTTTAAAAGTTTTAAGTCTTCTGGTAGCTGTGCCCAGAGTAATCTAAATCATTGTTACAAAAACGCCTGCTACAGGGCCATAACGTGAGATACAAGGTAATGGAGCCTCTTATACATCGTCATGTTTCTGTAGCAATAAAAAAGGGACAAAGAGAGTCGTAAACGCTTCAGATGTGAACTTATTGGCTGTCAAAGTGGCGCCAAAATTAATTGCAAGCAGAAGGTGATGGCTAGTAAGCCTATGAACCTCCCCATAGGAGGTACGCTTTTCAGATGCTCGCTTCCCCACTTGTTGAAAAGAACCAAAGCTTCTAAGCTGACTAAATAGTATTTGGTCCAGCCCTAAAGAGTAGACACATGATGGCTTCAAAGCCAAGCAAAAACTTGGACTAGTTATTAGTGGATTTAAGAAAGGGGAAGATGGTGCCAGAGATGAACAAAGGCAGACATGTTCCCGATATGAGAGAAGATGGGATGTTTTTTATTTTTATTTTACTGACGGCTGGGGCTTTCTCTGGTTCCTTGTTAGTGTTGCTCAATCCCCCAGCGACGAGAGAGGCTCGTGTTTTCCAGAGTTTTCTGACTGTTTAAAAAACATGAGGCAGGAACTGCTGAGAGAGATGCCTCAGCCCTGTGCTGCTTACACATTCCTGCTTTACACTTCCACAACTCTCCAACTGTGTGTGTATGTGTGTGTGTGTGCATAGGTATTTATATTTGTGTGGATACGTTTTGCATGAATTTGAGTTTGTGTCCTGTTGTGTCCTGTATTCATATTTTGAGTGTTATAGTGCATGTTTTGTGTAAGTGTGTATGTGTGTAATTGATATAATTGATGCAGTTGTTTCATCTTGTCAAACAAGATAGCATCATGAAATTAGAAATTATTTTTAACCATTTAATTGGTTGAGGATACTTAGACATTAAACCGGTTTCTCTGCAACCTCTTATTTTCTCATCCACCTCTTGTGGGATCTAGTTAGTTTTCTTCCCTTTCATACTGTTATGTAAGTGTACCTCTTTGAAGAAACTTTGCAGACACACAGCACACATGAGTGGGTAACTATGTCATGGAAGATATCCCATGAGGACGTTCTTCACTTGGATTTCGGGAAATGCAGATGTGACTGGTCCAAAGCTGAGCCCGTCTGCTGTATCAAAGGAAAACCTGCGATAGTAATATGGATATGTATGTCTGTGGAGGAGACACTTTTAATATATACGCTACATTATATATATATATATATATATATATATATACACGCACACACAAACACACACACACACACACACATATACATATACTGTATATACCACATAATGCAACTGTTTTTGAACTTGCTGCTGTGCTATTATTCATAAATATACTCCAGTCTGCAAATATTCCTGTACAGGGATTGTTCAAGTTGTTCCGAGTTCTGGTGAGTCTTCTATATTCACGACAGGAACAAATCCATCCATCCATCCATCTTCGACCGCTTATCCGGTATCGGGTCGCGGGGGCAGCAGCTCCAGCAGGGGACCCC
>NC_048424.1:1972227-1997957 GCF_013103735.1 Etheostoma cragini | reverse complement strand
AGACAACACAGCCCTCAGGTTCATAGGGACACACAAACCTCTCCACCACGATAAGGTGATGGTTCCCCGGAGAGGCAGGAACAAATGTAATTGGAAATGTCCACAGTACATGATGCAGTTGTGTTTGACACAGCATGATTGATTGTTTGTTTGTGGTTTGTTTATGCATTTGAGAGGGCAGAGTAAAGAGAAAGAGAGCGAGAGAAAGGAGCGAAGAAAGTGAAGAAGTGCACAAACTCACGAGTGAGTGCACAACAAAAAGTTCCCACAACGTAAATTTGTGCACAGCGCAAATTTATTTTAGCTAGTTTAAACTGCAAAAAAAAGGGTCCGTGCACCAGGCGTATGAATCATGACGGCTTTACTTAATGTCTTAATCAGGTGTGTTTCTGGCTTAACATGCAATAAACCAATCAGAGTGTCATCTTCTTCCCTTTGAAAGCCAGGCGCGTTTTTACCTTAGCGCATTGCTATCATGATGGTGGATTTGCTAAGCAGGAAGGAGAGAGTTTCAGGAGAAGAAACTGAT
Source organism: Etheostoma cragini (assembly GCF_013103735.1). Classification (NCBI taxonomy): domain Eukaryota; kingdom Metazoa; phylum Chordata; class Actinopteri; order Perciformes; family Percidae; genus Etheostoma; species Etheostoma cragini. The sequence continues at coordinate 1,997,428 of NC_048424.1, read as the reverse complement.
CAGCACGTGGTGAAATGAAATGGTGCAAGCAGATCATATCATGATACTATTTCACGTTCATATTTTCATTTTTAATATTTTGCATGCGTGTGTGCTGCTGCAAGTGCTGCTGCACGGGCCTAGGCGGGTGCAAGATACGGCCCTAGCAGTAACGGTACCATCGCTAATAACAATAAAACTATAATGTCCATGTTCACACACCCAACTCTATCCTTGCATCTCTTTTTCTCTCTCTCCTACTCATTCTTTCCTTCCCTCTCTCGCTGCAACTCCCCTCTCTCTTTCCTTTTGTCTCCGCCTGTCTCCTTTCATCCCGTCATGTCAGAGCAAAGAGAAACCAGGATCTAAACTCAGACAACACTTTGAACAATGCAGCAGATGAAAGATCAGTCACTGACAACGGCTGAAAGAGGGCGATGAGTCCTCTCTCTCTCTCTCTCTCTCTCTTTCTCTTTTTCTCTCGCTTTCACATCCTTGTCTCTATTTCTGTCGTTCTATTGGCTGAATGGACTTCAGAGAAAGTCGATTTAGGGAGTGGGAAGAAGAAAGCGAGAGGGTGAGAGTGGGTGGAACAGTGAGGATGACAGCAAAGGGAGAAAAAGAGTAACACGGAATGAAAAGAGGAAGAGTTGGAGAGTAACACAGTTAAATAAACCACATAAAGGAGAGTGACTCAGTAGAAGCAATAGAAAACCAGAAAAAAGAGAAAGAAATTGAAGGAAGAAATGTGAGGACAATAAAACAAAAGAAACTGAGCTTTTTTTACAATGTAATTTAGGATTCAGTTTTCAAATGGCTCTACGGGACAGGGATAATAGCAGGATGTTTGGCTGGTTTGTCATTTCAATGCTTTAATTAAATAATTGCCCTATTTACTGAAGAGTAACCAGTGCAGATACGACCGTCAACATGTCCCACATCTCTGTTCTGCTCTCATTAGACAACAAATTTGTTTCTGGTCCGATAAAAACAATGCAGTTCAGACTTTGGTCATTCTGCAGTCTGCCTCCTTGCAAAAAAACTAATGTGAAAGGTGACGGTTTTCTGGGCAACATCAGCATGGCAGGTGGAGCTTGTCATGGAGCAGCAGTCTGCCATTTGTGTTGCCTGTGCACTCTTTTGTGCAGACTGAAGTGAAAAAAAGTGCGAGAAACTGAATTAGGAAAGAGAGACGAGGAGATTCAGACATCATAGGTTGTGTTTTTCACAGTGAGGGCCACATATGGTAATGCACACATGCTGCACACATAACATGTTGCGTTGTGGTTTGACTCAAAATTGCTGAGTTGAGCACTTTTAGTTTAGCACATTTTTAAATTCAGTCCCTACTTTCAGTGTCAGGAAGCAGAGGTGCTATTTCATATTTACAGTCTGTAATAAAAGCAAAGTTTCTTATTATATTCTTTTAATAACCGTAATGGCGGAAAACTACTTATACAGCGCGACGAATCAAATTCATAGAGGGGGTAAACTTGAACTTTTCTTGCCCTGTATATACAGCTTTGACACCTGTCTTACTGACTTTTTGCTGCTTCAACATGAGCTCCAGATACACTTCTGACAGGATGACTCAACTGAAGACAAGACTTGGGTGTTAAGAAGTGTTTGAACTACACTTTGGCTTTCGGGAGAGGGTACTGTATACTGTGTATGAACACACATAAATGAAAGTTTACTTCACTAAGGGCATGGCAAAATACATAAAAAGGATATTGTGGCGTCGCGTGGGTACGTTGAGGAAGATGGCTGCACACTATGGGAGCTCTGCTCGCTCCATTACTTACTTTTCTCACAACACTGTACACTTTTTTGGTAACATCAGCTTCCTAAGAACTTCTGAATCACTGGGAGCGATTATTTGAACCATAATGGCCACTTCAAAGTACTTTAAAGACAAGACAACAACAAGCCGCATGTCGACCAGGTAAAGCCCACTTTAGAACAGACATGGAAACTCTCAGCTCATCACGATGAGAGAGCAACCAAAATGACTCAAACAAGAATAATCTTTTTGCTGATATTACCAAAATGAGTACCACGCTAAGGGGATGGGGGGTGGGGGTACCTCCCCACTCGCAGGTACAGTAACTATCAAACAAAGAACCTCTAAAATGAAGGTCACAGTAAACGGGATACAGAAAAAGGATGGACATGACAGAGCGGCTCATAAATAACATGGAACACAATGAAAAAAGGATGGATGCTATGTGGAACCGTATGCAGATGCTTGAAAATCACAGAAAAATAAAAGAAATAATATGCGACTGGTGGGGCTGAGAGGAACCTACAGGACAAACAGCACAATGGAGAGCTCTGTGAAGAGAGTGCTGGGCGAGGGGTTCGGACTTGACGTGAAAAGTGAATTTGAAATTGAAAGAGCGTTTCGCTCGCTTCATTGCCCAACTGACGGTCTGCCGCCCAGACCAGTGCTGATTAGATTCCTACGACCGTCTGCAAGGGATAAAGTAGTGAAAGCGGTCAGAGAAGAGCGCGGGAATGAATGGGAAGGCTTCCTACTGTCCATGTTCCCAGATATGACACAGGAGCTGGCTGAGAAAAGAAAATCAGTCACAACTGCGAAGAGAACGCTGCAGCGGCTCAACGTGAGACATACGCTGGCTCATCCAACATCCCTGAATTTCACGTGGAAGGGGAAGGATCAAAGTTTCACAGGCGCCAACGAGGCAGAGAAGTTCATCAGGATTAACTCCAACACAGATGGATGAGGTGAAAGGCTATGTCTAATCTGAGAAGTGTCACACTGTGAAGATGGACTTGGACTATAATATGCACTATGAAATGGAAGGTCGAATAATTTTGGCAGGGGACTTTAATCAAGTCTTAGATTCATGTCAAGATAGAAGCAAATTGAGGGTCCCTGTGAGGATAGAGCAGCTATTCATATGATGAACTAAGATGTACGGTTGGTCGACATATGCCGACTGATGAATCCTACTGGAATGGAATACACTTTCTTCTCACATTGCCAGAAATCTTACTGTAGGATCGACATGTTTTTGATTTCAAATACCATCATGAGTTGTGAAGTGTAAAATAAATACAATCACCCTCTCAGACCATGCTCCAGTAGAGCTCGGCATTGATATAAATACTGACGTAGAGAAGAAAGGTAGATGGAGAATGAATACTTTGTCATTACAAGATGAGGACTTTACACTCCTGTTGAATATTAAGTCCTTCTTTGAAATCAATGCTGGCACCACTGACACAAGAACAATGGAATGGAAGGCGTCTAAGGCTTATATCAGAGGGAAGATGATAGCATAATCATCTAAAAAGAAAAAGTATTCAAAAATTTTAATGGAATTGGAAAATGCAATCAAAAATCAGGAAATGGATCTATCAAAAAACGCTATATCAACATATATGAAGCTTAAGTTCTAGCTGCAAGAAATCCAAATTAAAAAAGTAGAATATGCCTTATTTAGGGTTGGGACAACATTCTATGAAGAGGGAGAGAAAACAGGCAAGCTACTTGCTTGCTAGATAACTAAAGCAACAAGACTCTCATAATGTGATACCAGCAATTAAAAAAGGCAATACGTGAGTTTTCCCAACAAAGCAAATAAATGGGCTTCTACAACAGTTTTATAGAGAATTACACACATCGGACATTAATCCCCAACAGGACAAATTGAGGGACTACTAACATTAATATGTCTAAACTGTTAACCAAACAGATTGACAGACAACAATTAATCTGGAAAGACAACATCAGACATCAGGAAGGATGTTTTATGCATGAAAGCAGGGAAGTCACCTGGCATGGATGGGTTCTTGGTAGAATGTTATAAGCAATCCAGTTCTAACCAAGATTTTGGCCTTACGTCTGGAAAGTGCACCAAGCATCATACATCCTGAACAAGTGGGATTTATGATCCCACAGACAGTATGAGAAGACATTTACTCTAGGTGTGGTCCATAAGGACAGGAGCAGATCCGGTTGTTGCCCTCGTACTTGATGCTGAGAAGGCATTCGACCGGGTTCAGTGGAATTTTTGTTTTCAGCCTTATCACATTTTGGATTGGGGCAAACCTTTATTAGCTGGATCAAAATATTATATAAAAGCCCAAAGGCAGCGTGATAACCAATGGTTTAATATCAGCCCTATTAAACCTCCTCACTAGAGGAACCCGCCAGGGCTGCCCTATATCCTCATTATTCTTCAATATCGTATTGCGACCTCTGGCTATAAGTAGAAATGGAAATATTAAGCGGGTGGATGGAGGCGGGAAAGAGCACAAATTGCTATTGTACGTAGACAACATTTTGTTACTGGTAAAAGACCCACTGAATTTGATACCCCACTATTAGGACACAATAAAATCACATTCTAAATTATCAGGATACAAGATTAATTGGACAAAGTCAGAGGGTATGCCTATTTCAGAATTATGTAATTAAAACTTTAGTGAGACATTTTGCGTTTTAATAGGTTCTAAAAGGGATGAAATATCTGGGAATCAAACTAAGCCAGGATGCGGAGGAAATGCCGGCATTAAACTTTGAACCAGTGCTACAATTAATAAAAACAAAATTAGATAAATGGGGTAAAATTAGGCTTACATTGTGGGGAAAGATTAACGTTATAAAATTGGTGTTATCACCACAATTAAATTACATACTTGATGGTACCCGTTACTACCTCTCCTCAGATTTTTAAACGATATGACACAATAATGAAAGACTTCTTGTGGGAGTGGAAAAAATTGAGCTAAATATGTTTACTTAGAGATAAAGGAGGAGTGGGACTGCCAGACATAAGCTTGTGTTGTTTTTCCATCGAAATGGCCAAAATAGCTAAGCACTGGACTAAAGATAACACATATGATTGGGTTGCTATTGAAAATAAGTTGGCATTTCAATTTTTTTCCTATAGATAGACTCTCCCCGTCTTCACCTGGCTTATCCAATCATATCATTTCACACAGAAAGAAGCAGGGACTCTATTGCACTGTATTTGGGAATTCACAATTATCACAACATATCAAGTAAAGACTTTGCTGTAATGGTTGGGATTACAGGAGCTGCCAGGACAATACTTAAACCCTGGAAAACACCGAAAACCCCGTCATTAAAAGAATGGGCTAACACTGTGATAAAAGCAACTTCATATGAGCAAACAGGATTATCGCTGTAAAGAAAGATAAAGCTCCAGCATGGGATAGTTTATGGACATACATCACATGACTGATGAAACTGTATTATGAACACGGCTGTTAGTTATTCCAATAGTGATGTGCCCCTAAAGCTGCTGATGTCAGTCTTGATGCTGTAACTAATTTCATATATATATATATGTATTTGTATTGTAACAACAAATGTCTCTGTATGTGATACACTGAACTGTCATGCACCAAAGTAAAAAGCAGTAAAAAGAAAAACTTCATAATATAATATCATATCATATATCTGTTTTTATATCATTTATTGTATCGCATCGCGTCAAAAAACCTGAGGCCCAACCCGCTGTCAGTAAAATGAGAAGATACTTTTCATTTGTCAAGTATTTTATTCACACAGACAATTTAAAAAAGTTTCACCATGTGGCCGCTTCATTAAGATTATTTGTTAATTGAATAACGAAAAAACATGGTATACTCTTGATATATTTGTACTGTATTGTCCTCGAAACAAGAACTGACTTATAATTGAGAATTTTGGCCATTTTGTCCAGCCTTAATTTAAATTCATGCAGAGAATATTAAGCCTGGGACAACAAAGAACCAGAAAAATCATTCGCTGTTGCAAAATGGTAACGCACAGCGGACAGAAAATGGTTTGTCATAACTGTTTCCAAGAAATATGCTGTTCAGAGATAAGCATATGAAGCGTGTTTGACCCTTTAATCTTACTTTAAGATCTCCTTTACTTTAAAGCATACTAAGTGATCAGCCCATGGTGCGCATATATTTTCTATATTATATAACTGTTTATCATAATTTTGAAATAGTGGCCGTGTTTTGTGTTTCACCGCATTTTTATGACTCCATACGTACATATGGAGTCATAAAAAGACATTACATATTTCCAATTTTTGGCTCATATGTCGGCAGATGTCACGGCTGCCACCTTCCACCGCAGACAGCATGGCACCCCGACAATCTCCTCCTCTCAACTCCTGCTCACATTACAGTATATGGAAAGGAGACTGTCAGCATCCATCTATTACTGTGTGTATGTGTGTGTGTGTGTGTGTGTCAGTCCTGACATAGCTGCAACTTCCAAGGCAGTTAGCTTCACACAGGCAGGAAACCTTCACTCACTCTGTAGCCCCAGGTCAGACGCACACACGCACACACGCACACGCACACGCACACACACACACACGCACACACACACAGTGTAGTAGATGAATGTTTGGAGGGAGAGGTTTTCCACATGGAGGATTCTGTTCAATGGATCTGTGGTCAATTGCCATCACACAAACACACACACAATGCATGAGGAGATACACACCTATTATATCGCTACAAAAAAGTACACACAGTGATGACAGTGTGTGTGGGTTCTGCTGGTTGATGAATGAAGCAATATTTCAGTCTAAACCAGCATCCCACCACAGATGGTGGTATAGAGAAATGCTTGTACACACACACACACACACACACACACACAGACAAACTCATTAAACTCTGCAGAGTGTTGGGTTGTTTCATTGTTACACGAAAGCCCAGAGGAGAAGAATCTCAGTGGCAATCAAGCATTAGCAGTACTTCTCACTCACACACACACACACACACACACAAAATGACAGACACCAACAACTACATGCTCACAAGTACGTTCACACACACGCACAGGCAGACACACACTGCTGGCTTAGCAGTCTGTGTGATGCCAGGTTGCCTGCAGGTCTGGTAGCAAGGGCCTCTGCTGTCCTAGTTGTTTTCCTTCCAAACCTTTCTGTCTAACACACACACACACACACACACACACACACACACACACACACACAGATGTTATGTAGCTGTAGGAAATTCAATTTGGGATGCTATATTTTTCAGATACCAGGCTGTTAAATTAACTAAAAAACACACAAACACACAAACACACACAGAAAACTCAGAGGTGAGAGGTAGAGGAGAAGACACACAGACAGCATTTTTGTAAATTATTCTTAGTATAATTAATTTTTGATAACACACTGGGAAGTAGAAATATATAAATAAACTACCACACTACTCACAAGAATCCTGACCCTGAACTCTAACATTCAGAGAAAAGAACATTAACAAATGATACATTTCAGCAGCAAGAGGATCTGGAGTTGCCTCATCAGGAAACAGGATACTTTTCATTTGCAGGGATTTTATTTAAGGGAGTTAATTACAACTTTGATCTTGTTTTTGTAGTTTTGGCCATCTGTTCTATGAGTAATGACTACATCATATTCATCAAGATATTTGGTGAGATCTGAGAGCACAGTGACACAACTAAAAATAAGTCTCATGGGTCAATAAGCAGTCGGATGATCAGACAGGCTGTAAACACTCAAACTAGTCTAACTTATTTAGATGAGAAAACAGAGTCCTACAGTGAAGTTACCACCCAAACTGTCTGTTGTAAATAGTTAACAGACCAACTTTGACTGACTGTACTTTCCATATTTGTGAGAACTAGGGCTGCACGATATGACCTAAAATCGAATCATTGCACATTTTTAAAAATGGGTACGTAATTAGGGCTGGGGTTGTGTGTTTCCAACCTGCCTGATGGGTCTGACTGGTGATGCCTCTCATCATGTCAAACATTGTAGGAAGGTCACTGGCCCAATCCCAAAGTGGGGCCTGAGGACTAAGAACTAAAGACTCACAGACTTAATTAATCTCAGGTGCTGAGTGAGTGAGTGTGTGAGGCCACATGGGCTCAGATAGGTGTAAATGGGATTGGGACAGCTCACTTGTTACCTTGGCAACGTCTAATAACAAAGATGGTGCTGACACTTGCCGGTTTGGAGAACAGGTCCGGTCCGGTCCGTGGCTGTGTGTCGTGCCGTTGTTTTCCTTGGTAAGTTCCGGATTTCCCTATGGTCTCCACATTAAACGTCACAAGGCTTTAAATTGTGGGTAATTTCCTTTGGTGAAGTCTGCATCGATGCAGACTCACAGAGGAAAGGATTGGTAAGTGTGTACTGAAACACTCACGCCCTTTGAAATTCGCCCTTTAGACAACCCTGAGCCGTGCACCAGAGTCTGTGAGTCTGGACTATAGGATTGGGTCATCGTGTTCCCAGACCTCAATAATTACATCCGTTAGTATGTCATCATAACATACATGAACATCCTTTAAAGAGTTCTGAGAGAGAACATTAAAACTTTAAAACGTTTAAACTGTTCCCTGCTATTACCAAAGTCATAAAGAAAGTTTTTTATGGTAAATCCAATTAGGTTGAGTGTTTTCCACTCTACTTTCATTGCAGCAATTTGTCTTCTTTGGAAAATCATTTCAATAACACATTTTCTAACATTGTATATGTATTTGTTGTTGTTCTATTTCCCTCCTATAGAGAGCTTTTATGTCATTTGAGTCTGTTTTTCATTGTGATCTCTTGCAGTGAGAGGCTTTTATGAAACCCATGGGGAGGCTTTTTGTCTCATCTGCGCTGTTTGTGCACTTTTTTTCTAGCATATATGAATGTCATAAGCCATATTTTATAGCAATAACAGCTTGGATTTCCACAAAAAAACATGTTTTTGGTCCCGTTCTGGCCCGTTTCTGCAGTGAGAAAGGGAAGGTGAAAAATGTACCCACATATTGCCAAATTTGGTTCAACTGCTTTGGCAGGTAACCAACCAGGCTGTTCTCTGCTTGATTCAGCACTTTGTCTGCTAAAATACAGAAGGTTGTGGGTGGAATTCAGAAACTATTAACTTGACTGGTGGAAAAACAAGTCAAGGCGAAGAAAGTTGAGGAAAAGTAAACACACGAAACACTGTGGTGGCAAATGAGCTCAAGATGCCAGCTATCCTGAGGAAATGTCTCATATTCATCTCTACCAAATATTAATATGAAAGTTGAAAAAGTTGAAATATGTATATGTATATATATATATATATATATATATATATATATAAACACTGTGGGCCACTAATTGGTCAGAGAGAATTGTCAGTAGCAGGACATGGGACATCCTGCATAAACCAGACATTTTTAAATAGCCAAGCAACCATTAATGGTGAATGCAGTTTTTTCATTCATTCAACCCAGATTCCAAAAAATGTCAGCCTGCTAAAGTACACCAAACACACTACGCTGTACAACTGACAAAGTGGAGACGTTCCTCTATTTGTTTGCCGGTAACAGGATTCGTGGAGTGTGGCGTTGCAGATGATGATGATGGTACAATCTGCAGTGGAAAACCAAATGGAAACAGCATATGGTGACTCGAGTCAAATCATGGAAGTGGAAATGAGGTAATAGTCTTTAACTTTTGCAGTATTCCGCCTAGTAAGACAAGTCTTTTGCTTAGTGGCACTACTGTAGCTAGTGTGTGTTAAGTACCTTTATTCAAAGGGCACATCAACGGTATTCCTCAAAGGAATAGAAGACACTTTGTTCCCCTTCATTGATAGCGTCTCTATTTTAAAAAAATCTACCTAAACCGACAGGTGACTTCAGAGAAGACATCAAAGATGAAACTCATGGAGTAGTTCTTGACCTCTGGATTTAGTTTTGAAGTGTTTTGAGGTTATTAAACTATTTCAGGAACAAACTAGTTAACATGACCTAGTTTACTGTAGTTGAAACATCCCAACCAATCCTTCTCTTAAGTAGCTGAAGCCTGCCTTAACTCCCATCCAACAACGTTTGAATAATTTTTCCTATCAAGTGTCACATTGTAATTATTAACTTAAACTTTTTGGCCTTGATTCAGCAAATGAACTCGGATGCTCTTTTCAGCATTACACTGCTCGACATTCACAGTTTCTGCACATCGAACCTCAGGAGCCAGTCCATTAGTGATGCTGGTTGAGTGCCTTGCTCAAGGTTACTGCAGGACAGGACATGTTCACTTCCTTTCTCTCCCCAGCATATCACATCCAATAAAGCTGGAGATGGCTTGACAATTACTTGTGCAAAATAAAACAACAAGACTGCTGGTGATATATTTTGAAGGAGGAGCGAGGGATTGGCTAAGAGGTTGAGGTACCTGACTTCCACTGCTGATGTTTGAAGACAAACTAATTTCATCCCCCGGGACGCTCAACTTAATCTGACCCAATTTGGTTGAAACCATCCAGTGAGTGACGATACCTTGTGAAAACCAATCAAAAAGCATGGATTCATAACCAATTTTCACTTCAAATGCTCAGGAGTGTCACTTTGTGATAATGATTTAGAAATAATATTTAGCTTTAATTTGTCCAGGGAGCACCCACTGAGCCTTTATCAGAAACACAGTAATTCATTCTCACGCGGTAACACACTTTTTAATCCTCAGAGTTGCTGCTGTTGACATGAATATCTCCAGCTAAGCTGCAGAGGCAGTGCTGCCTTTGTCAGGGGCACTTGGGCAGCAGTTGTTGAAAGAAAACAGGGAGATTTGACAAAAGCTTTGTAGCTTTAAAAGGTTCTAGAAAAAAAGCTAGTAAGTGGATCTTCGGTTAGATTGTTTTACTGTATTAAGAAGGAACTTTGTGCAAAGCTCAGGGGAGTTTTACTAACTTTTGCCTGAGTCAATCCTTTGTTGACTAAACTGATAAACATGCACTGAGTGGTTCATCTTGTTCCAAGTGATGAGCAACAAAAACATACAGACTATTTTAAAATCACACACACAAAAACACATACACACAGTGCAGTGTATAACAGTGCTTTCTAATATTTCTTGGATCTTCTATCTGTGATTCAGGTCTCGTCTAGTAATGTCTTGCGGCTGCATGTTGCGGGAAGTGATGCTGAAAAAGAGTTGTGTTCCTCCCTCTGGCCTTCTCCTCCTCTCATCCGTAACACTCTCTCTCACACACACACACGCACGCACACACACACACACACACACACATATATACATATATATAACGTTACACAATGACATGCAGTTAATGTAAGTATATGGAATTAAATTAGGATATTCATAAGGATGAATAATTCAATAAAATCAACATGGTTAAAGGTTATGTAGGGATAGAAAATCACACACACACACACACACACACACACACACACACACACACACACACACACGGCTGCAGGCTAAGAGCTATGGTAAAAGTGGAACATCGCTGACGCTGATGTATGGCTAACTCCGTGGCTTGCTCTGTAAAACGAGAATCTAATGAAAGTTAATGATTTTTTGCAGCCTTAAATGTGGTTAAGATGTTTTTGCTCACTGACACCTTTAAAAGTGCTTATGTTTTTGTTTTTTGTTTTTTTACTTTGGTACAATCTCTCGTCCTTTCTGCATCTTATTTCTTGAGATCATAATGGTTGGTGCTGATATCTTCTCATAACAATCATTTTGCACAAGCATCTTTGAAAAAACAGACAAGAGAAATTTGGGGCTCAGTGTTTTGTTCATTGACACTTTGACTAGTGGATAGAACAACTGTTTTCCGTATCAGAAAGAAACCTGCAATAAAAAAGATCTTTTTTAATCTTATCATGCATAAGGCATCTGCCATGGTTGACTTTGTTGTTCATCATTAGGAATTACTCAGCGAATATTTGGCCGGCTGCTGATTTTCCGGCTTGTGTTTTCAATTTTCAAACATGTTATATGCAGCATCCTAATGATAAAGTTTGCGTGGCTCAGCTGTAATGTGAGCTTAATGCTAACATAGCATGTTAGCATGCAAACCGTAAGCATGTTTACATGGTATGTTGGGCTTAGGCTGAACACACAGCTGAGCCTACAGCTGAGACAGTTCAAATGGATGATGTTTGAGCTTAGCTTGTGGTGTTGGCTCCATTTCATGTTTGAAAAACGTTCAGATTTTTTAAAGTGGGGTTGTATGAGGTATGAGGAGAATGACTGAAGCCGTGATGTTTTCTCTCATCAAAGCCATCAGACTCCATTAACAAAAACAACTATTTTATTTCTTAGCTTTGTTAGTTCCTAACCCTTTACAAATACCAAAACAAGTCACACAATAACACAAACAAGATAACCAATCGAGGCAGCAACTCCCATGTTCTGCGAGGTAAAATTAAGGTTATAAGTTATATAACTTACAGTGATACACTGACTAGATAAGTACCTCAGAAATTCTAATTATCCCTTACATGTAAATTAAGCTTGGTTTTTAAGAGGAAATGTTGAAAATAAAATGAAAATGGACAAACAAACATCTTAGCACCTCTGGTCTCTCTCCGCTGCACAGCATGAGCCCCACTTTGTGATAACTGCCTCTTGTGCTCGTAAAAAGGGAACATCACTTGGGAACACTCTCCGTTGACCCCTGCAGATCTTTCAAAGCATTTTCGCAACGATTGGCCCAATTTGAAGAGAGTATTTTGAACTTGCAGTTCATACTGGTAATTATGGCATTTTCTGAGTTAAGTGTGTGTGCACTTGTTAGCCTGAGGACGTGTGTGTCTATGTTTATGAAAGAGTATGTACAATACTTGTGTGTGCCCCGTGCATGCACGTGGGTTGTTTATACAGGTATTCAAGTTTGTTATCCTGAGTCTCATACTATTATGGTCATGGCGCACGCAGACGCACGCACGCACAGACACACACGCACACACACACACACAATCTTACGTCTATAATATCTCTGCGTGTCTCCGCACACATGTGCAGTACAGCAGCGAGGGCGGGGAGTTGCTGCATCCCTAGAACTACAACGCTCATTGATTGTGATTCACCAGCTACCCGTGTCATAAGCCAAAAAGTGGTCATCCACCCAAAAAGTAATTGGAAATGTGTAAGCGCATTGTGAGCAATGATGATGATCCAAAGCAAAATCCCTGGTGTGTGTCCTCATACCTGGCAAATAAAGCTGATTCGGAGTTTGTTTAATGTTATTGATAATAATACATTTTAATTATGGGTGCCTTTCCTGATGCTCAAGGACACCTTGCAAGAATAGTAAAAGATAAAAAAGAAGCACAACAAAGACCAAACAGAACTACAAAGCAATGAACAACAACAAACAAATTCTATCAAATTACACTGAGTTCTTCTGGCGAATTTACAAGTGGGCTCACACACATGGCTACTCTGATGTCTCTAGGTGCCCCCCCCCCCCCCCCCCCCCCCCCCCCCCCCCCCCCCCCCCCCCCCCCCCCCCCCCCCCCCCCCCCCCCCCCCCCCCCCCCCCCAAACCGTCCGTGCTGCAACACGTATACCACAAACAATTCCAACTGTAACACGAATGATTGAACCGTGCCTATAGTTTAACAATTCACTAATTGTTGGTGTTCATATTTGATTCTTAGATGCATCACAATTCTCTCTAGAACAATTTGATTTTCGATTCTGATAAGTTTAAAATCAATCAAAAAACAGTGTTGATTTTTGTTTGAAAGTCACTATTTCCAGACACGTTCAAATCAGAAAACAGAATGACTGAAGGAGGATGGGATAATGGACAACAACTTAGAGTTAGGCAAGTTTGTTTGTGACAAATACTGTATATGTCAAAATCTAACAAACTCAGACTTTTATGTATGTTTTTTTAAATCACGCATGGAAATGTACATAATATAATTGTTGCGTCGATAAATCGGTTTAGAATCGGATCGTTGGAATAGGAATCATATCGTGAGGTACCAAGAGATTCCCACCCCTAGTTCATATATATAATTATTATTATTAATGCTGTATCTGGACTATTCTTTCATCAACACTTTTAGGTGTTTAACATTTTAAACAATTCATTTTCATTCAAATCTAACTAAAATGGAAGGAGTCTCTATATGCATATAGTGCATCGCCGAGGATCCAACGGAGGAATATTTGAGACCACTGCTTAATTTATGACTTAGTGTTTCTTACTGAAGTAAAAGTAATAAAGTAAAAGGCATTTAGGTATCATGAGTAAAAATCACAATGTGGAGAAGGGTCCCTTCCAAAATGTAATGTTAGTGATTAAAGATGTATTTTATTGTTAAATATCTGGGTCTAAATACCCAATATGCTGTTTGATAGTTCAGTTCATGCAACGCTTTATGAATATTTGACCTTTACACTTAAAATCTAAATCTGCAAAGTAACTAATGGAAAAATAGTCGAAAAGCACAATATTTCCCCAACAGAAACTGCAGAGTAAAACAGTATTGATACAACGAGAATGTGCTAAACAGAAGTGTGCTAATCCATGTCGTCGTACCACAAACAGCTGTAGGGTTAAGGTTTTTGCTCGAGGACCTTCCAGCAGCGTGAAGGACTGTTGAACTTTTCACCTTCAAGGTTCAGGACAATTTCCGCCAGCAAACAGCCATCTGGCTGCCATTTTATAGAGCAGTGTGGAGCTATTAGAAGCTCCACCACAGCGTCATCAAAAGATCTTCTAATCAAATCTGATGGCGAGAGAAAGTGATTGACAGTGTGCTAATGCCTCTGTGTGTGTGTGGGGTCCTCCAAATTTAGTGGCAGCTATCTGAGGTAAACAGCTGGTGATTGGAGGGGGTACATCCTATTTTGGAGAGCTTCCCAGACTCTCTCTCTCTCACACACACACACACACATACACTCTCTCTCACTCACACACACACACACACACACACACAGACACACAGACACACACACACACACACACACACACTCTAATATGCTACATGCATCATCACTTCCCAAAACACACACTGAACTGTTGACACACACTTTAGAAGAAGCACATGAATAAACAAAGACAAACACACAGAAAACAAAATAACAGGCCACTAGAGTCCATTTTGACGGACTGTCACATTCCCAAAACCAATATTTATCCATCAAGGCTTTCACTGAGCCTCACAATAACGGTCTTATAATACAAAAACATGTCAAATCCCAATTTAATACTGCAGTAACATTTTCAGGCTCATATCGAAAGTAAAATGGAGAAGCTGCACAAATGTCACAGCAAGACTGACAATGTCCCTGCAGAGTAGATTTCACGTTGAATTTTAAACTCATTCTCAACCCCAAATTATGTTAAGAGTTAAAAACAAAGAAATAAGTACACTGAAACAAAACAACAAATGTTGTTTTAGATTCCATCTCTCACAGTTTAGGTGTACCTATGATAAAAATGACAGACCTCTACATGCTTTGTAGGTAGGAAAACCTGAAAAATCAGCAGTGTATCAGATAATTGTTCTCCCCACTGTATATCCAGTACATATTGTGCTTTATGTATGTATTGAGTCGTTGTATGCGTAGAGTGAAGAAACTTTAAAAGTAAATGTTTTATGCAATAGACCAGCAGCTCACCAACCTGGGGCTGCAAATGATTTATTGAAGCCAAAAACGTACATTTCTAATAAGCAAATGTCTCACCATGCTGTTAATCTTGGTGATAAATACCCTTTTCCTGTGGAATAATAAATGCTTGCAGCCTCTAGGCTTCCTGCTTTTTTAAATCCAGATAAAAAAAAGCAAGCTGCAGTATTTTGTTTCTGCTCAACGTTTTGTGCGGCCTATCAGTTAGGTAGCCAGCCATACAGCTGCCGAATATCTAGAAGTTAAACCCCAAGCAACAACAATCTGCTTATTTTTGTTGGTGGCTGTGATGTTGTGGCCTTTCTCCCCACGGGGTTCAGGGAAAGTTTGATTTTCCAGCCTGCTGCGTTAGTGGTGAAGGAGTTGGGTAAGGCTAGGGATGCTAATGCTAAATATAAGACATGTCGGTCCCCCCTCTTGTTGCACATGTACATGACATTCAGTACGTCGTGGCCAAACGTTAGCAGATCCAGAGTGACTCTGGGCAGATCCAATAGTTTTAAACTTCAACAGAGTGCCCGCCTTCAAATAAGTTAACACTTGTCAATGGAGAGTGGCCGGACCCTCTGGACACATGAAATGTACGAGAGTCTGGTTGGACGAGGTTAGTCTGGAGGCATCTAGGTGTAAAATACTTACATGTATGATAAAATGTATGATATAATGATACATGGACATCATGTCCTCATTATTACTCAACCCCCATAATTCCTCATTGAACTGACATTTTGTTTCCACAACCTGGCACACCTTTACCCTCTTGGCAGGAAGGCCCAAACCTACAGTGGTTTGAGAAAGTTTACACACCCAGGCTAAAGTTGATTGAAAAGAAATTTATCTTAATGCCTTACTTTAAAAGATGTAAGAAAATTCCCATTTTTTAAGGAAACCAATTTCCTTTGTGAATGAATAATGTATTGTAAATAAATAAATGTTTATCCTTAAAATACAGGGGCATAAATATAGACCCCCTTATGTTAAATTCCCATAGAAACGGGCACATTTTATTTTGAAAGGTCAGTTATTTCATGGATCCAGGATAATGTGCATCCTGATAAAGTTCCCTTGGCCTTTGGAATTAAAATACCCCCCCCCCCCCCGCCCAACATCATCACATACCCTTCACCTTACCTAGAGCTTGGCATGGTGTTATTTCAGTTAGCCTAATAGCTGGTCTGATTTGCATTGAGAGATGATCTTATGGAAAGTTTACCATTAAGTCTGCCACAATAAGATTTTAGACTTAGACTTCTCTTTATTAATCCTTTTGGGATGACTCCCGTGAGGAAACTGCGATTCAAATTTGATTCAATTCAGAGGGCTGCAATCAATCTTTATTATAAGGTATCATTAATGCCCATTCAACTCAATAAGCTCCATTAATAGCCACTCACAAGTGCAACATAAATATGATTTGACAGTTTTATGAATGAGACCCAGACAATTAAACAAGAAACAACCTATTCTTTCGATAACACCACTACATCCAGTGTAAAGTGGGAATTTCAAAATAAATGTGCATCCTAAAAATAATGTGTGTTGATAGTCACTTCGCATCGATGATATTGGATTGTTGATCAAGATTGGTGTTCGGTTACAACCAAATATGATTACCGCACTATTCTCACATCCTGTTGCAGATCACATTCAGGTAGTAAACAGGGAAGTTTCCCCTACATCCTCATGGAGGCAAACTAATCTTAATGGAACCAAGAAAACGTTTTGTCATAGAAGACTTGACCATTGTGTGACGATGTCTTTTGAGATGGTCTCAAGACATGTCAGGCATGTTGAGGACATAGTATCAAAGATTGCAGTCTTTCATGACCCTGTGTGACATGCAAAAGAAGCCAGAGGCATCAGGAATATCAGCAAACATGTATCTGATTTCCTCCATAGTCCTTACTTACATTAATTATTATTATTAAAATAATATATAAGAAGCAGGTTTGTCAGCCATTCCACCAGTCAGGGAATCAGTTCATTAGTCAGGCAGTCTGTAGATTCCCTGTCACAGACAGCCTGGTTGGAAAAAATGGTTGCACTGTTGTTAAGGAGCCTGCTCGTTTGGCATAAAACACACACATACACACTCATTCGCTCACACAAACACACACTCACAAAAAGAAGCTGCAGTCTCTGTGGACCTATTAGTGCATCTCTGTGTCATCTATCTGGGCTTAAGTTCTCTATTGTTTGTGACACACCAGACACACACACACACTTACAGATGCTGAGATTCAACGATGTAACTTCTCCCTCAAAACACACACACACACACACACACACACACACACACACACACACACACACACACACACACACACACACACACACACACACACACACACACACACACACACACTGCAGCAGCAGCAGCAGCAGCACCTGTCAGCGCCTCCAGGGAGCTATACTGGTGTTTAGGAGCAACCGCTACAGAGGCATATAGGCTAATTAAACAACACTCCTTTTTTGACAGGCTCTACGGTATACACACACACACACACACACAAAGAAGAAGATAAATGTCTTTAAGAGAGAGGGGGAAAGAATAAAGAAACACAAAAGTGAAAGACTGACACTGTTGCATCATGGTGTGTGTGTGAGAGAGAGAGAGAGAGAGAAAGAGAGAGAGAGAGAGATAACCAAGAGAGAGAGATATAACCAAGAGAGACAGCATTAGGTAGCTGAGGGCCAGACCAGGTGGTTTCTTAAATCCCAACATGGTGTGTGTGTGTGTGTGTGTGTGCACAACAGATGGTGCGTGATGGTTGTGTTGCTCCCAGCAGCACAGCTGTCCAAGGCAATACAACCTGGACACACACCTCTTCATCAACTTAAATAACAGCTACACTCACACAACAAACACAGCCCAGCTTTTCAATAATCTTACTTCACCCCAATAAATATCAACATCAAAGGCAGGGAAACAGATACATTTCCATCAGCCTATTTTTATGTACATTTTAAATTTACGTTTAAACAGTGTGGAAATGGCAGAATTTAATAAACCAGAAATATTGCCAAAAACCTTTAAATCTTGACTGAGGTGGGAAAGTTCCCATAATCCAAAAAAAGAGTGAATATGCTGACAGCAACACATTTTTGGAATACACCTTGCCGTTTTGGATCCAACAACTATAACTGTAATAAAAACAGCCCAAGGTGGATCAGAAGAAACTAAATCATTCATTAAACTAGAATTACCACCTCATGGTTGTACGCCTCCACAAAGCAGTCAAGTTGCAGTTTATACGACATGACCGTCCACTCCAGACTTTGAAAGAATTTAATAAAAAAGGTATCAAGTTTATTTCTTGTCAAATTGTAGATACTTCACATACATCTTCAACCTGGCAGCACAGAAGATCTAAACAAAACAGATTGTTTGCAGAAAATTAGGATGTCACAGTAAAGTTGGCCTTTTGGATATAAATGTCATCACTTCATTATTTTATCGTATGAGACATTTGTGTGAAATTGTGTCATAAATTAGCGCATGAGCTCCTAACCTGATGTGACAGAAGCCGTCATTGGAAAATGTTTGGAAAAGGGTGATGCTGATACTACAGTAGCAGCAGCATTAATATCTTAAGGAGCCGCCATTGTTCACTCTCTTTTCCGTCACACTCTCCTGAACCACGGCCATCAACACATTGTCATGAACGGGTTAGGTAAGCTAAGATATGAAAATGTATGCACACCCATTTGTACGATATCCTACGGAATTAAGTGACTGCCAGCCGGTCACGCGAGGCCGGCTGGGAGCTTTTGGTCGTATTGGGGGACGTTGGTAGTTGAGGTTAGCCAATAAAAGGTTACTAAGAGCCAGCTACAGGGCACTGTGAGAAGATGGTTCTTCTAGGGACAGTTGAGTTTAGACAACAAAAAGTTATCCTGAGACGGCAGTTAAGGTTAATGACCAAAGCGACTTGTTAAGTTTAGGAAAGAAAAAAAAAGGGATTTGGATTAAAAGCCTCCCTAGGAACAAACGTGCATTACTGGTGAGTCTTGTGTTTTACCCCAGAAGGGAACTCCCTACACGGTGCACAGCGTTCTTATACAGCATGTATGTGCATACAGCAATACATAAGTTGAATACATACAAATTTACAACGCTTTACTATTTTGGCTACATGTAGAAATTATTCAAGAGAACAGCCGGTAGCCATAGCAGCCAGCTAGCTCCTCACAGGATTTATTGTGTAAACTCATGATAAGGTGAAAATCCATCTGCTGTGCGAGTTTAATTTTAAATTCTTGAGTTATGGCCAAAAACATGTTTTGTAAGGTAAAGTGATCTTTGACCACCAAGTTCTAATGTGTTCATCCTTAAGAGGAAGTGGACATGTGTGCCAAATTGGAAGACATTGGCTCTGGCCATTCCTGAGATATGGTGTTCAGAATAATTAGACAGGCAAACAACTTGAAAACATAATGCCTCTGGCCAAGGCTGTTGCCGGCGTAAAACAGCATTAAAAATACAATAATCATCTTAGGTGAGAAGAATAAAATGCCAGGATCTAGCAGTGCACAATTAATTATGTATTCTTGTGACACCCTCTTAAAAATATTCAGTTGAAGATACAGCAGCATGCACTGATTCCCATTTTATTCTACCAACATTTCATTAAGTGCCCTACAACAACTTGTGCAACATTGTAATGGGAACAAGTTGTTGTTGGTAACAGGAGTTTTGAGCTAAACACCCAGATATGCATCACAAAGGTGACTGACAGTTAAAGGGATACATGCAGTTGACAGTGATCGAAGCCATCTGATAAAGTGAGAGTCATACGGTGCTAACAATATTAAGTGGGATTATTCACTTGCAGTGTGAATCTCTGTGAATCGCTGAACAGGCAAAGAGGGAACAAAATGCTCACTGACACGCTCAATAACACAAACATTTCACATTGGCTCATAAAAAATGAATACATCACAAGGTATTTAACAATCCAAAAGCCTTGCTGCCACACAGAGGAGGGGGAGGAAGAAGGAGGAAGAGCCAGCTGGAATAACAACAGTGATTATGTTAATAATAAGTGGGTGTATTAGTTCATCCGGTGTCTGCCCACCTGCTCTCCTTTGACCACAGCTGGTGAGAATGTATGATTTGTTCTAATTTTAGTTTTAACATTACGGTGGTGTTGTGTGGGATGGCTTCAGGCTGCATTGTCCAGCTAAAAACAGCTGTTTAATCCACCTCCCATTCAGGATCCAGGGAATAAAGTCAGTGTGCCTGTATGTCTTTAGTTCAATGTGATCCAACTTCATGTAGCCCTGCACGGAAAATTGTAAGCAGCATCTTGATAATAATGTAAGTAAGAGGTAGCAAAATTCATTCTCTGCATTTGAACCCATCCCTCAAGGGAGCAGTGGGTAGCTACTCACAGCGCCCGGAGACCAACTCTAGATCTGAGCCAATGCCGTGATCAAGGGCACTGACTAAAGAACCTAATCTACATGTTTTTGATGGTGGAGGAAACCGGAGCACCCGGAGGAAACCCACGCAAACTCCAAACTGAAAGGACTGCGATTCAAACCAGGAACCTTCATGCAGTGAGGCCACAGTGCTACAGTATATCCACTGGGCTACCATGCCGCCAAAAAGCAAAGCTATAAGCTTAAAACCTTTTTGTTAATACATTATAAACCAAAGCATTAAAGTTGTTCAAAAGCATAAGAAACTATACAGGCCTCCCGCAAGGCTATGCCCAATGTCGCACTTGAGTGGGCTTTAATGGGAATTTTTCCAGTTTGGGTGTAATCTTTCCAATTATTCCGACACCACATGACTGCAGCACAAATGATCTGGCTCGTGATGTTAATGAAAGTGATAGTTGTGTATCGGCACTATGATTCAGATCAGCTACAACATTTAATGGTTCTTCCTTGGTCTATACTTCACCTTTTATCCAAGTTTCATTAAAATCGGGCCAGTTTTTCTGTAATGCAACTGACAGACAAAGCAACAAAAACACAACTCTCCTGGGTGGAGATAATGACCCCTGTTTATACCAGATGATCCTAAGTAAAAGGCCTCTCTTTCATGTTGTTGTTTTATATGTTCCCACCTTATGTTTTAGTCCAGTCCCCCCAAAAAACTTGGTGTATTCAGTTCAGAAAATGTGCATTCCGCTTCAGCAGCAGGCTTCCTCCATATATATTCATTCATTAACACACTGCGTCTTTTGCCCAGAGTTTAAACAAGACAGCAGAGCATTTATTTCAACATGAAGCAAACAGACTCAAAATGATGCAATTAACAGCAGCAGAAGAAAACAAGTGGAAATGTTGTTGACCCGGCGTTGAGATACTGTTCTAATGCACCTCCCATCGTGAACATTTAATTTCCATTTAAAGATGAACAGAGTCAAAACTAATCTAATTTATATCTGCCCTCTCCTCTCATTTCCCCCTGCGTCTACTCGTTGCCACCGCTGTCTTCTCAGCTCCTCTCCATCCTTTCATATCCACCCCCTCCACCCCTCTCTCCTTTTATCTGCTATCAACTTTTCACCTCTCTCCTCTGCTTTCATCTCCTTCCCCTCCCCCATTCCTTTTCTTTCCTGCTCTTCTTACCCATGTTTTCCTATCCTATTTTTACCTTAACAAGGCCTTATTAATGGACAGATTTATATATAGAGTGTGAGAGAGGGAAGCAGAGGTATAGATAAAACCGGAGAAGAGAGAGAAAAAAAGAGGCAGAGAACTAGACAGGGAGGGTGAGAGAGGCAGGAAATGACTGAGGCATATAGAGAGAAAGAGGGAAAGGTGGCCGTTGGGTTTTTATAATTGGCTGTCGGTGACTACAGTATCCCTCTGCCCACACACACACACACACACACACACACACACACACACACACACACACACACACACACAGAGAGAGAGATCACATTTCCTCTTCTCGCCTCCCCTAACATGACATGAAATCAGCTTCTGAAGCCTCGGGGCTCTGAACATTTAAATTATCTCCTATCTCCTCGACTCACTGTGGGCTAAAGATCACAGATTGAGCTTCACAGCAGCAGCACACACTGTCGTTTCCTTCTGATTTGCCTAATTAGGGTCGCTAACGACTTCTCCGTACAATGTCCCATATCCAACCTGCGTATTAACCCATACGGCAATATTGTGAGTATCATATTGATGGAGAAGTATCACCACAGTTGGTTGTGTGCAGCCTATTTGTAGAGTTTTTACCTGTGTGTATTTACTGCCTAACTATTGGAAAGTAGTACTATTAGAAGTGTAGGTCTATAATAATACAATGCACATTCATCGTGAAAACTTCTCAAGGATGTCAAATGAGGGAGGATTTTATTAACGCAATATCAGCTAAACTGTGTTATAGTAATACTGCTTTATGTTCTGATCCTCGCACGTTCTGTTTAATTTGCATTCAATTTATTTAAAAGAGAAAGTTTCATTTGTACACAAGTGACAAGTATTTAATTCACATAGGAGTATTGTTGGGTTTTAAAAAGTTAAAACAATGTTAATGTTCTGAAAACAATGTACTTTTGGTTCATGTATACCCTGCAACCAGATTGTTTCATTACTGATTTAGCCTTAATTAGCATTCAACAGCCTCACACCAACCCAACCTTTTAAAAGAATTAATTAGGTCACGTCTGGTATTTATCATATAGAAAGAAACCTTTTGCTACACAGCAGGAAGTAACCTTCTGTCTCCAACCCCCTGGTGTCTGAGACTAGGCTAAGATAATAGAATGTTGATTCCAAAAATGACCCCGAAGGGGCAGAGTTTAGAGCATGTCCTTCCTCGGTGGACACCAAAGAAAACAACAAGACATGTCCTACATGTCACCATGTCAACGACAGACCAATGAGAATGGGTTTAAATACACCAGGTGAAATAGAACCGCCCCCATGAGCAGGGAATATGGTGAACAAACAGAGGGGATGTTGGGACTAATTGATGGGACTCCTGAAGAAGAGGCATGTCTTTCAGTCCACTGACACCTGCAGTGTAACATTTGTCGTTGTCACATCATTTTCATCATGCTGTTTCATTAAACCTTTTGTTAATTGGACTCTAGCCTCTCCTTCCTCTTCAATCCAAAGATCATGTTGTTAGTTTTATCTAACAGTATACAAAGACTTTAATTTACTATGCGGTCAAATGTGAAACACGGGACACATTCAAACCTTTCTTATCATTTTTGGGTTATTATTATGTGTCAGTCAGAGTTACAGCCAATAAAAGTGCAGGTGCAGGTCTGCAGGGAGCAACTGAGAGAAAGTGAAGAAAAACTTGTACTGCTCTTTAATGAAACATCCTACATACATCAGACTCGCTCTGCTAGGTAGCTGCTTCTTAATATCCCAAGGACTTTCACAGATGTAAGTAAAACTGGCCGTTCTAGTAATGGTCCCTCGGCAATGGAAGGAAACATCTCCAAGGTCTAATTAACCAAGACACACTACCTTCTGTTCGGGACTTTAGGAACCATATAAAAGTCACTTTCAGAGGGAAGTTTGTGTCACTCTTCCTGATTCTAACAGACACAACTATCCTCTTTCTTTCTTTATGTTCAGCTGGGATTGTTGTTAATGATACGGCTGTCCTCATTATGTTTCTCGCAGGACCTTCTTCTTCAATAAAGGTTAAATGAAAGAAATCAATAACACAGAGAGACAAAAACAGGTTGAAACTCCCCCTAGGCAGAGATACATGGGATGTATATTTAGTTTCGTCAGGGTGGAGCTGCTGTAGCACTGTGGTCAGACAGAAATGTAAAGGTACTGTATAGACAATCAGCCCGGTTGTGTCTATGGGTGGAGTGCATACTGTGGTTAATGTGAGCTATGCTACAACTGACCAGCTAGTATGCTCCTTTGAGACAATGCAAAAACCCAACTGTGACAACACACATTTGTCGCAATTATCTGATTCGAAATTTAAGAAGATCGAGATTTTACTGAAAACTTACCGGAGAGAAATAGTTTCAAGTTTTATTTTCTCTGCAGCAATTTGTCTTAGGATTTGGACCAATAATGTACGTCAAAAAGCACGGTGAATGGCCCACACAACAATTTTCATAATTCCAGTTTTCACTGTCCAGAAAGACTATCAGAGGGTGTGTTGCATTCACAGAAAAAAAGATGTACTGGTGACTTTCCAACGATTACCTGAAGATTTGATAGGAAGACAATGACTCACCCTATCGTGAAGCCAGAAGAGCTTCTGCACTGGCATCTGAAATACTATCAGAGGCCTCATTAATAATGTACACCGCCGCCTCCATAATTCTTGACCCAGAGGAGGAAGAAGAAGAAACTAAACAGATGCTTGGATACTGCTTCACTTGGGACGTATATTATGAGAAGACTGCTTTGAAATATGGTCGGTAATTTGTGGTGGAATTTTTAATTCACAGATTAAGGCCATGGCAGATTTGCATTAGATTATAAACACAAACAACGTCTTCAGTTATCAGAATCAGGCTACTGCCAAGAAGGCTTTAACTTGGGAGGACTTTTCCTTGGTTTTTGTTGCGTATATTAAACATATTAAGAGGAAATAAAAATAAAAACAAAGTAACAGTCAAGAACCTCAATATAGCAGAGATATATTACAATATAACAAAAAAATGTGAAAGATCCTATAACAAAAGAAATTGTAAAATAACTCTACTAGGAATTACTAAAAAGACTCCAAGAAAGACTAGTCCTACGTGAATGAGTCTTTATTGGGGCTAGACCATAGACCGTTAATATAAATGGACAGAGCATGAGTGACGTCACCCATTGGTTTGTGGAGATCAGAAATGAGT